>NC_135812.1:57158527-57387988 GCF_964213995.1 Mustelus asterias | reverse complement strand
CCCAGGGGGGCGGGGCCTATTCGCGCTGGAGTTTGACAGTTCTGGAACTCTGCGCGTGCGCAGTGGCCCTGATCTGGCAGACTCCCCATTTGCTGGCAGCTCAATCACAGGACCCCATGCAGTGCTGCCCCTCCAGCCCCCCCACGGCCCGACCGCGGTCCCCACAGCAATTCCCGGGCCCCCCCCCCCGTCCTATCCCGGAACGCACCAATGTACAGCCTCCTGTACCCAGCAGTGGCGATCCCCCTACCCCCCTCACCCCAGCACACCCTCCACTGCTGACCGCCCCCCCCCCGGGGTCAGACCCCTCCCCCCGGCAGACACCCGCCCCCAGCCCACCCCGATCGCTGGTCCCCCTCCAGCCCAGACCATGCAGAGTGACAGCAGGACCCTCACCCCCACTGAACATCCCTAGGCCCTACCCCCTTGGCACTGCCTGATGCCCGGTGGGCAGTGTCAAGGTGCCCCCTGGGCATGGGCACTTTGCCCCTTGGGCAGTGCCAGGGGGCACAGGGGGGTAGGGGGATCGCCATTGCTGGGTATGGGGGGCTGTACATTGGTGCGTTCCGGGATAGGATGGGGGGGTGGGGGCCTGGGAATTGCTGTGGGGACCACGATCGGGCCGTGGGGGGGCTGGAGGGGCAGCACTGCATGGGGCACTGCCAGGGTGACCATGCTCAGGGGGCACCCCCCATTCATTCTGGCGGGGTCTCCCGCAAGTTCCCCGAATGTGGGGAGCTACTCTAAACCCTGCCGGAATGAAATACTCCTGGCGGGGTGGGAGATTCAATCGGGCCCGGCAAGTTCCCGATAATGAAATGCTAAACATATTTAAACTACATGAAAAAAAGATTCAAATGACTTACCTGTCTTCCTGCCGGTTTCTAGCGTGGTCTGGACTCCGACTGTTCGCCGGCTCTGGGAGATGCACATGCGTTCCTGGCGCATGCACAAATCCCGGAAAAAGGCTGACAACACGCATCTCCCAGCCCGACCCGTCGGAAAAGTTGCAGGTCGCGATGGGAGAATCGCCCCCTATATTGCACCCTGTAATACAAACTGTATCACACCCCCCTGTAATAAATACTGTATCTGACTCCCTAGAATATACTCTGTATCACACATGCTGTAATATACACGTGCTGTAATATACAATGCTCACATTCCCTGTAATTTACTTTGTATCACACATCCTGTAATGTATTCAGTCACAAGCCCTGGGTGAAATCTTACCACTTCTTCAAAGGGTGAGATTTCCTTCCTCTCTGCGGTATGTTTGTTGACAGCAGGAGGTGGCAAAGCTCCCCCCATTGTCAATGGGGTTTCCCATTGAATGCACCCCTCACCACTGGGAAACCTGCAGCGGGGGTGCGCCATCGCTGGGACCGTAAGATCCCACTGGCGTGAACGGCGACAAGATTTCAGCCAGAGTGTCAGGCTGAAATCCGGTGGGAGCTCTCCAGATGCACAGCCCAGTTTTCCCTCCAGGCCTCGAGTCTCAGAGGAAACAAATGAGTGGGATGGGTTTATGACGTGACTCTGGCAGTGGGGGGCATGGGGGGCATGGAGGAGGGAGGGGAAGAAGTTAGAGGCAGTAAGGCCAGCTCCACACACTCAGTTCACTTACTTCAACAAACTCTCCAGAGATCAGGGCACTATCTTTAAATGGCACCCTGATCAACATTGAAGTGGAACTTCACCAACTCCTCCCCCCCCCAACAACTACCATGTGGTATCGGGGGCATCCTCATCCCCTCCAACCTGTACAATCATCAGGGGCTTCCCCCCCCTTCCCTTCCCTCTCCCCCCCATCTCCCACAAATTCATCGGGGGCTTCCCCCCACTCCCTCTCCACTGACTTGCACAATCATCAGGAGCTCTCTACGCTGTATCACACCCCTGCCAAATAACACTTTTGTCATGGAGATGGGCTGTGGGGATTAGAAAGTTTTTTAAAAATTCATTTGTGGGACATGGGGAATGCTGGCTGGCCAGTATTTGTCGCCCATCCCATTAGGGAGGGAATTTCAGGATTTTGACCCAGCGACTGAGAAAGAACGACGATATATTTCTAAGTCAGGATGGTGAGCAGCTTGGAGGGGAACTTGCAGGTGGTGGTCTTCCCATGTATCTGCTGCCCTTGTCCTTCTAAATGGAAGTGGTCGTGGGTTTGGAAGGTGCTGTCTAAGGATCTTTGGCGAATTGCTGCAGTGCATCTTGTAGATAGTACACACTGCTGCTATGTCGGTGGTGGAGGAGTGAATGTTTGTGGATGTGGTACCAATCAAGCGGGCTGCTTTGTTCTGGATAGTGTCAAGCTTCTTGAGTGTTATTGGAGCTGCACCCATCCAGGTAACTGGGGAGCATTCCATCACACACCTGACTTGTGTCTTGTAGGTGGTGGACAGGCTTTGGGGAGTCAGAAGGTGAGTTACTTGCCACAGGATTCCGAGCCTCTGGTTTTGTTTAAGGTATCTGGGTGTTTTTCTCAGGGAAGGCAGTTGTAGTTTTGATTTAGTGTAAACTACAGCTTACTGAGTTGGGAGAGCCAAAGGAGATGATGTTAGTCAAGCTGCACGTAAGATACTAACTTTATCATTCACTGTGCGGAATGTGAATGAGGTTTTGAGTTCAGTTTGGAATTTCTGAGGGGGAAAAAAACTGAAAGATTTGCCTGGTTTGAAGCCAGGCGAAAATCTCTGTCGTGTTTCCTCCAGACTCTCATGGCAGAACGCAGCCAGAAAGGTCAGCTTGGCAGGCTGTGAGAAGGCAGTTGGGTATCTGCAACACCCAGGGCCAGGAGCAGAAAAATCCACAGTCGTGAAGTCTTCATAAAAATTGGGAGGGTCATTCAGCAAAAAGCTAATGGAATGATCTCCATAAAATCTTCGATATTGGGGAATAGCAGGAATACTGAGAATACTTAAAGTGAATTCCAGTGGGCTGTGCTATCTTTGGATGTTCCCTAAAGAAGTGAATAAATCTTCAAGTTTTCATAATATAAAGCAACTCAGGTTGGGAGGAGCAAAATTAAAACTGGATTCGTAGCATATATTTATTGATACAGTTATAAACCACACTGTTAAGTTAGTGGTGCTTGCTTTGTTTATTTTTATATACATTGTTTTTGTTTAAAAACATGAAATCTAGTGGCATAACTTAGTCAGTTAATTACACGGTGCTCATATTTCTCTTTAACTGTTAACGGTCTCTACTTGGAAGGTAACGCATAAATGTCACATAATGTACAAAATACCCTCCTGTGGAGTTTTGATGAAGTTTATCCTGGTTTCTTACCTCATAATAGGAATAAGAGTGGTTAGTAACGGCAAAGATCGGGATCACGCTGTGTTCACCAAGGAGACGGATCAGAGTTGGAATTGAGGGGTAATCTTGTGAAGTATGGTAAGTGTAAGTGCCAGTCGAGTCTAAATGGCAGCCCTCGTCATTGCGAGTTAGGATCCCAGACAGGACATTGGAGCCATCAGCCTCATAATGAAAGGCAGATTCAGTGGAGAAGACAAGCAGGTGTGTACTCTGACTCCTCCAGCCAATGTTTTCCTGCAAACAATAGGAGACACTGCTCAGAATAGAAATCAGCCAAACCAAAATGTTACATAGAGACGGTGCAAGGTATGAAGCATTGCAAAAGGATGGATTACAGATCTGTCCCTGTGTAACACTGGGGTACAGTACTGGTGGGGACGGGTCTGTCCCTGTGTAACACTGGGGTACAGTACTGGTGGGGACGGGTCTGTCCCTGTATAACACTGGGGTACAGTACTGGTGGGGACGGGTCTGTCCCTGTATAACACTGGGGTACAGTACTGGTGGGGACGGGTCTGTCCCTGTATAACACTGGGGTACAGTACTGGTGGGGACGGGTCTGTCCCTGTATAACACTGGGGTACAGTACTGGTGGGGACGGGTCTGTCCCTGTGTAACACTGGGGTACAGTACTGGTGGGGACGGGTCTGTCCCTGTATAACACTGGGGTACAGTACTGGTGGGGACGGGTCTGTCCCTGTATAACACTGGGGTATAGTACTGGTGGGGATGGGTCTGTCACTGTGTAACACTGGGATATAGTAATGGTGGGTACAAGTTTGTCACTGTATAACACTGGGGTACAGTTCTGGTGGGTGCAAAGGGTTAGGATGGAGAATCTGTGGTTGTTCTCCCAGAATGAGGAACTTCAGTTCCGCAGACAGGCTGGTGAAGTTGGGACTATTCTTTTGGAGGATAGAAGGTTGTGGGGACATTTGGTAGAGGTATTTAAAATCATGAGGGATCTGCACAGAGGAAAGAAGGAGAAACTGTTCCCACTGGTGGAAGGATCGAGAAGCAGAGGGAACAGATTTAATGTAATTGGCAAAAGAAACGAAGACCCAAGGAGAAACATTTTCACACAGCGAGTAGTTAGGATCTGGAATGCACTGTCTGAGAATGTGGTGGAGACAGATTCACACAGCGAGTGGTTAGGATCTGGAATGCACTGTCTGAGTGTGTGGTGGAGACAGATTCACACAGTGAGTGGTTGGGATCTGGAATGCACTGTCTGAGAGTGTGGTGGAGGCAGATCCAATCGAGAGATTCAAAAGGGAATTAGAGTATTATCTGAAAAGGAAGAATGTGCAGGGCAAGTGGGGTGAAGGTGAGAGAGTGACAGTTGGCGAATCACTCCTTTGGAGAACTAGCACAGACAGGCCGAATCACCTCCTTCTGTGCTGGAATGACTAACCAGATCAAAACACAATGAATCCCAGAGTGAAAGAACTTACCTTACAAACAGCAACCTGCAGAATCGCATCAAATCCACCTTCAGGAGCATCTACATTCCCCGAAATTCTCTCTTTCTTCAGCTCCTGGGTGAAATGATTGGCATCCGATGTCAGACGAATTACATTCTTGAAGGAGAACGGGGGATCGCTATTTTGCCAAGGTTGCTTGAGCCTGTAACAGGTGAAACGCCAACACGGGTGACACAGCTGGCTATAACCAATTCCACCCTCCCAGGAGAGAAACTGGTGCAAAATCCCAGCTGGAATTTGGGGAGGGATCCAGGTCTAACACACTTCCACCATAATCCCAAAGGAAAAGCAAATGCTAACCTCGCAGCTTAGGTTGTGGAGAAGGATAGATAGGTTCTTGGTTAATAAGGGGATCAGGGATTATGGGGAAAAGGCAGGTGAGTGGGGATGAGAAAAAAATCAGCCATGATTGGATGGCGGAGCAGACTCGATGGGCCGAGTAGCCTAATTCTGCTCCTATGCCTTATGGTCTCACTTACACAATGATAGAAGGTGGCCATTCTACCCATTTAGCCTGTGCCAGCTCTTTTGTAGATATACCCAATCAGTCCAAAGATGTGCGGGTTAGATTGATTGGCCATGCTAAATTTGCCCTTAGTGTCCTGGGATACGTAGGTTAGAGGGATTTGCGGGTAAATATGTAGGGATATGGGGGTAGGGCCTGGGTGGGATTGTGGTCGGTGCAGACTCGATGGGCCAAATGGCCTCTTTCTGTACTGTAGGGTTTCTAAGATTCTTCTTCTAAGAGTCATGCTTTCCTCCTTTCCCCTTTTGGCCTGAAATTTCTACCTTTCATTTATTTAATTCTCCTTGGAAAGCTCTGATCGAATCTGCTTCCACCACCTTTTCAATAGCATCTTCCACTCAGAATTGCTTGCTGTGTTGAAAGAATTCCCCTCATCACCCTTTGCCAAACATCTTTGAGTCCTCTAGTTATTGGCCCTCCTCCCGCTGGGAACAGTTTCTCCTTAATTATCTATCATGATTTTTAATCTCATATAAAATTTCCCTTTAACCTTCTCTGCTCCAAACTGAACAATCCCAGCCTCGCTGGTCTCACCATCAGACCCAGCTTGAGTCTGATTTCTTCCTGTCTGAAAAATTCTCAATCACTACCAGGAGTTTAGGTTTAGTTCAGTGTAGCCTGGTTGTTATTAAACTGATTTTTCTTTGAATTTGGACTTAGGTTGAACCGTTTGTAGAGGTCCTGCTTAATCAGGAGACCAGTGGCAGCTCTCACTTCCAATCTGTTACTCAGCAATGTCTCAGTTTTAAACTGGGAACTTGATTGGGTAAATCAAATACACCAATCAGAAGTGAGAAGCTGACTTTCTCAAACGCAGTGTACGAAGGCACTTCCTGCTCTCCATTTCCATCAGAGTTAACCCTGGGGCTCAGTTTCACGCTGGATTATCCTCTGATGATGGATCAGTTGAGGTTACACTATAGCAGCCTCACTGAACAAATACAGCAGCTGGATTTATTTAACACTGCCCTTTGAGAAAATGTATTCATGTAGAGATGGACACCAATGGAGAGAGTGAGAGAAATTTCAAAGACAGACAGACAGAGAAGTGACAGGCAGAATGTGGGAGGCATTGAAATAAAGAGAGATACAGGGGGAGTGAAAGGCAAAACAGAAATACTTCTCCCTGTGAAAATAGAGAGAACGAGAGTGAGAAACATGTAGACAGAGGGACAGAAAGAGAGGGGGAGGGGGAGAGAGAGAATAAAAACCAGGAATAAGACAGGTATAGAGAGGGATCGATATGGAGAAATAGCAAAAAAGTCCCTGAGAATAGGCAGTCGCTGCAAGCCTTTCAGTGATAAATATCCAGACAAGTGATTTATTCCAACCCCTCATAAGCATGAAAGGAGACTCAGAACTCTTTCTCAATTAATTTATTCTCTGTGTCCCGGGGATCTGTTACTCACTGTCTTCACTGTACGTGAATGGAACAATACTCCCATTCTTCCGGGTTCACCCTGCCTGCCTTTGGTCTGCTGGTCTATTGTATTTAAACCGAGAATAAACCTATTCATACTGAAAACATTTGGGTGTGACCCTCTGAAGCAAAGAGACAGTAAAGTCTCCTTATCTTTCCTTTATTGTTGATGGTGTGTTTTTATTGATACCTAGTGTGAGTGGTATTTACTGCTGTCTGTCTTCGATAAACGTGCAACTCGTACAAATAGAAAACCGCTTGGGATGGTAAAACTATCTTATTGGAGTCACGCTAAATGATTCACATTAATGATATGGTCCCTCTGCTGTGGATTCTGTCATTTCTCTGTCACCAATCACATGCAACTAGAATTTCCAACACTCCTATCAAACACCCCTGTTCTAGCCTCAGCGCTGATCTCCCCTGTTCTGCCACTTCCCGATACTCTCTCCTCTTTCTTTTATTTGTTCTTGAGATGTGGCCATTGCTGTCTGGACCAGTGATTATTAACCATCCCTGACATAAGTCACACAGAACCAGGTGGGTTTTTACGACAATCGACAGTGGTTTCATGGTCATCATTAGGCTCTTAATTCCAGATTTTTATTGAATTTTAATTTCACCATCCATCATGGTGGGATTCAAACCCGGGTCCCCAGAGCATTACCCAGGTCTCTAGATTACTAGTCCAGTGACAATACTACTACACCACTGCCGTCCCTAGTGCAGCCAGCTCAAATTTTGCAGCACCCTCTGCCTCTCTCAATATCCTTTCTTTGGAAACTTCCATAAATTCCAGCTCTTTAGAAACACACAGTACAGGAGGAGACTATTTGGTCCATCATGTCTGCACTGACTCTCCAAATAACTATCTCACCTAGTCCCAGGCCTCCCTCCACCTTTTCCCCTAACTCTGCACACTCCTCCTTTACAGATAATAATTTTCCTTTGAAAGCCCCAATTGAACCTGTCCCCAATTGAACTTGTCCCCAGCACACACTAAGGCAGTGTTCCAAACCCTAACCACTCGCTGTGTAAATAAGTTTCTCCTCATCTCACTTTTGCTTCTTTTACTAATTATTTTAAATCGGTGCTCTCTTGTTCTTGATTCTTTCTCGAGTGCATGCT
The DNA here is from genome assembly GCF_964213995.1 of Mustelus asterias. Lineage (NCBI taxonomy): Eukaryota > Metazoa > Chordata > Chondrichthyes > Carcharhiniformes > Triakidae > Mustelus > Mustelus asterias. The sequence continues at coordinate 57,380,103 of NC_135812.1, read as the reverse complement.
GGCTTTCTTTATTAACCTGCATTTGTCCACGTGACTATTAATTTTGTCCCCAGTTATTGTTCCTAGAAGTTTCCGCACCACCAAAGCTAAACTGACTGGCCTGAGATTGCTCGGTTTATTCTTCCACCCGTTTTGAACAACTTTGCAACTCTCCAGTCTCCTGGGACCACCCTGGAAGCTAAGGAAGACACAAAACTATGGCCAGAGTCTCTGCAACTTCCACTCTCACTGCCCTCAATATCCCTCTGTGCATCTCCTCTGGTCCTGGTGCCTTGTCAACTTTATGTACAGACAGTCTATCCAATACCACCTCCTTATCAATTTTACATCTATCTAGTGTCTGAACCACTTCCTCTTTCATTATGGCCTGGGCAGCATCTACCTCCTTGGTAATGACGGTTAACATCTCAACATCTAACCAAGTAATGACTTGGTTAACATCTCAACTCCCAGCCTCCATGTGTAAATCCCTTTTTTGGCCCCTAATCAGCCCTACTCCTTTTACCACCCTTTATTTGCCTATAGAAAACTTCGGGGTTCCCCTTTATGTTGGCTGCCAGTCTCTTTTCACATTCTGTCTTTGCTTCTCATTTTTGCTTCTCCTCTCCTCTGAGCCATCTATATTCAACCTGGGTCTCAATTGTATTTTCTACCTGACATCTGTCATGAGCACTCTTTTTCTTCTTTATCTTAATTTCTAGTACCTTTTTTGTCCAGGGAGCTCTGGATTTGTTTGCCCTGCCTTTCCCTTTTGCGAGAATATACCTTAACTGTGCCCAAGCTAGCTCTTCTCTGAAGGTAGCCCGTTGGTTAGCTACTGTATTTCCTGCCAAACTTTAACTCCAATTTATTCAGCCCAGATCCATTCTTACTCCATTGACGTTGGCTTTTCCCAAGTTAATTATTCTTACTTTCGATTCTTCTTTGTCCTTTTCCAATGTCAGCCTAAACTTTTACTGTCCTCTAAAGATTCTCCAATTAGTCTCACTCTCCTGCCTTTCTCCATAGCCTATAAAATACACATTGATCATGAGGAAAATCTCACATCCTACCCTTCCCCCAATACCATTCACAATTAGTTTGATGTTGGTTCCCGGTTTCTGACTCATTGGGCAGGGATTTTTGGGATTTTCCTCTCCACCTCCATAACAAAATCAGTAGTGATGTCCAGTGTAGGGTGTTAATTACCCCCGTCTGGAGAGGAAGTCCTGCCTCAGAGAGCTACCAGACATCTGATTGGCTGGCAGCTATCGAGTCTCAGCAGTGTCATCGAGGTGATAGCTGCCCCGGGGCTACACCAGCCCCACAATGCTCAGTGCTGGGCACCCTGGACAAAGATAAATACTTGTGGTGGACACAGCAGTGGAGGCCTGTGGGAGGGTGCGGGGGGGAAGGAGCATCGGGGCAGGGGGGCAGAGTTTGGGAGCGGGGGGGGGAATGCCCCAATCAGTAAAGTGGCTGGTGATTGGGAATGCCTCTCTTCCCAATTGAGGCCTGAGCATGTTGAGCGGATGGGTTTGCCTCCTGTCCCTGACCCCCACTGACCTCAACATTATGTGGAGATGCCGGCGTTGGACTGGGGTAAACACAGTAAGAAGTTTAACAACACCAGGTTAAAGTCCAACAGGTTTATTTGGTAGCAAAAGCCACACAAGCTTTCGAGGCTCTAAGCCCCTTGTTCAGGTGAGTGGGAATTCTGTTCACAAGCAGAACTTATAAAGACACAGACTCAATTTACATGAATAATGGTTGGAATGCGAATACTTACAACTAATCCAGTCTTTAAGAAACAAAACAATGGGAGTGGAGAGAGCATCAAGACAGGCTAAAAAGATGTGTATTGTCTCCAGACAAGACAGCCAGTGAAACTCTGCAGGTCCACGCAACTGTGGGAGTTACAAATAGTGTGACATAAACCCAATATCCCGGTTGAGGCCGTCCTTGTGTGTGCGGAACTTGGCTATCAGTTTCTGCTCAGTGACTCTGCGCTGTCGTGTGTCGCGAAGGCCGCCTTGGAGAACGCTTACCCGAATATCAGAGGCCGAATGCCCGTGACCGCTGAAGTGCTCCCCAACAGGAAGAGAACAGTCTTGCCTGGTGATTGTTGAGTGGTGTTCATTCATCCGTTGTCGCAGCGTCTGCATAGTTTCCCCAATGTACCATGCCTCGGGACATCCTTTCTTGCAGCGTATCAGGTAGACAACGTTGGCCGAGTTGCAAGAGTATGTACCGTGTACCTGGTGGATGGTGTTCTCACGTGAGATGATGGCATCTGTGTCGATGATCCGGCACGTCTTGCAGAGGTTGCTGTGGCAGGGTTGTGTGGTGTCTTGGTCACTGTTCTCCTGGAGGCTGGGTAGTTTGCTGCGGACAATGGTCTGTTTGAGGTTGTGCGGTTGTTTGAAGGCAAGAAGTGGGGGTGTGGGGATGGCCTTGGCGAGATGTTCGTCTTCATCAATGACATGTTGAAGGCTCCGGAGGAGATGCCGTAGCTTCTCCGCTCTGGGGAAGTACTGGACAACGAAGGGTACTCTGTCCACTGTGTCCCTTGCGCTCAGGACGCAGACCAGCTGCGAAACTCTGCCAAGCAGACGAGACAAAGGAACTACACCATCTACATGCACACCAAGAACAGGAAACTTGAGAAACTCGGCATCACCACCAGCAGCAACCAAGCCTCCCCCGGTACCACAGTAGAAAAAAGTACCACTGCAGGGAAGTCCATTGTCAACTTGTCCGACTACACACTTCAACCAGATGAAATCGAAGTTCTCAGCCGAGGGCTTAATTTTTGCCCCACCACCAAAATAGACCCCATCAGTCTCGCAGCAGACACAGAGGAATTCATCAGGCGAATGAGGCTGAGGGAGTTCTTCCACAAACCCCAAGAGGCCAACAACGAACACAATGAGACAGCCAATGAACCGGAACAGCCGACAGAGAGATCCGCAGTGCATCCGAAGAGGAAAGAGTCGAATTGGACTCCTCCGGAAGGCCGCTGCCCTCGACTTGACATGTATGCCCAAGCCGTCAGGAGGTGCGTCAACACCAAATTCATCAGCCGCACTCACAAGACAGCCCCGAACATCACCCAAGCACAACGTAACGCCATCCACGCTCTCAAGACCAACCGCAACATTGTCATCAAACCAGCAGACAAAGGAGGGGCCATCGTCATACTGAACAGAACGGATTACTGCAAAGAAGTGTACCGACAACTCAACAACGAGGAACACTACAGACAGTTACCTGCAGATCCGACCAAAGAACACACCCGTCAACTCAACACTCTGATCAAGACCTTTGATCCGGACCTTCAGAACACCCTCCGTGCTCTCATCCCACGTACTCCCCGCGTTGGAGATCTCTACTGCCTCCCGAAGATACACAAGGCAAACACACCCGGCCGTCCCATCGTATCGGGCAATGGGACCCTGTGCGAGAACCTCTCCGGCTATGTCGAGGGCATCCTGAAACCCATTGTACAAAGAACCCCCAGCTTTTGTCGCGACACGACGGACTTCCTACAGAAACTCGGCACACATGGAGCAGTTGAACCAGGAGCGCTCCTCGTCACAATGGATGTCTCAGCACTCTACACCAGCATCCCCCATGACGATGGCATTGCTGCAACGGCCTCAGTGCTCAGCGCCAACAACTGCCAGTTTCCAGATGCAATTTTACATCTCATCCGCTTCATCCTGGACCACAATATCTTCACCTTCAACAACCAGTTCTTCATCCAGGCACACGGAACAGCCATGGGGACCAAATTTGCACCTCAATATGCCAACATCTTCATGCACAGGTTCGAACAAGACTTCTTCACCGCACGGGACCTTCAACCGATGCTATACACTAGATACATCGATGACATTTTCTTCCTTTGGACTCATGGTGAACAATCACTGAAACAACTCTATGATGACATCAACAAGTTCCATCCCACCATCAGGCTCACCATAGACTACTCTCCGGAATCGGTTGCATTCTTGGACACGCGCATCTCCATTAAGGACGGTCACCTCAGCACCTCACTGTACCGCAAGCCCACGGATAACCTCACGATGCTCCACTTCTCCAGCTTCCACCCTAAACACGTTAAAGAAGCCATCCCCTACGGACAAGCCCTCCGAATAGACAGGATCTGCTCGGATGAGGAGGATCGCAACAGACACCTCCAGACGCTGAAAGATGCCCTCATAAGAACAGGATATGGCGCTAGACTCATTGATCAACAGTTCCAACGCGCCACAGCGAAAAACCGCACCGACCTCCTCAGAAGACAAACACGGGACACAGTGGACAGAGTACCCTTCGTTGTCCAGTACTTCCCCGGAGCGGAGAAGCTACGGCATCTCCTCCGGAGCCTTCAACATGTCATTGATGAAGACGAACATCTCGCCAAGGCCATCCCCACACCCCCACTTCTTGCCTTCAAACAACCGCACAACCTCAAACAGACCATTGTCCGCAGCAAACTACCCAGCCTTCAGGAGAACAGTGACCAAGACACCACACAACCCTGCCACAGCAACCTCTGCAAGACGTGCCGGATCATCGACACAGATGCCATCATCTCACGTGAGAACACCATCCACCAGGTACACGGTACATACTCTTGCAACTCGGCCAACGTTGTCTACCTGATACGCTGCAAGAAAGGATGTCCCGAGGCATGGTACATTGGGGAAACTATGCAGACGCTGCGACAACGGATGAATGAACACCGCTCAACAATCACCAGGCAAGACTGTTCTCTTCCTGTTGGGGAGCACTTCAGCGGTCACGGGCATTCGGCCTCTGATATTCGGGTAAGCGTTCTCCAAGGCGGCCTTCGCGACACACGACAGCGCAGAGTCGCTGAGCAGAAACTGATAGCCAAGTTCCGCACACACAAGGACGGCCTCAACCGGGATATTGGGTTTATGTCACACTATTTGTAACTCCCACAGTTGCGTGGACCTGCACAGTTTCACTGGCTGTCTTGTCTGGAGACAATACACATCTTTTTAGCCTGTCTTGATGCTCTCTCCACTCCCATTGTTTTGTTTCTTAAAGACTGGATTAGTTGTAAGTATTCGCATCCCAACCATTATTCATGTAAATTGAGTCTGTGTCTTTATAAGTTCTGTTTGTGAACAGAATTCCCACTCACCTGAAGAAGGGGCTTAGAGCCTCGAAAGCTTGTGTGGCTTTTGCTACCAAATAAACCTGTTGGACTTTAACCTGGTGTTGTTAAACTTCTTACTGTCTCAACATTATGGACAGCTGAGAAGTCAATAATTGGCCACTTGATGTCCGCAATCGGGGTGTGTGTGGACAGCTGCCCGCCTGCCTGTAAAATTTCTGACAGGTCAGGGTTTGGCAGGTGAGACAGCAGGAATGCTCCCGCTGGCAAACCCATTGGCAGGAACCTGTAAAACTGTCCACTCGTTTTCACAGGAAGATCTGTGGCAAAACTGAAGCATTTTTATTTGAGGTGGATTAACCACAACATCACACCCATTACCTCCCCTTATCCCGGTGTCGAATAAATACAGACCAGCCTCACAGATTAGTGGAAGCAGCTCACTGAATCATTCCTCACTGAGAATGTTCCAGAGCCTTCACAGGCTGGGTGACCACTTTGCGGAACACCTTTGCACCATCCGCAAGCATCAGCCCGAGCTTCCTGTTGCTTACTATTTTAACACACCATCCTGCTCTCGTTTCCACATGTCCATCCTTGGCCTGTTGCAATGTTCCAGTGAAGTCCAACACAAACTGGAGGAACAGCACCTCATCTTCCAATTAGGCACGTTGCAGCCTAACATTTAGTTCAACAACTTCAGAGTATGAATTCTCTCCCCCGTCTTAGACTCTACTTTGAAGCCAAAAATATCCCACCATCCCCCCCCCCCCCCACCCACAGGGTCATCTGTCATTTGTTTCTAAGTCTAGTTTCAGAGTTCTGCTATTAACATATTCTATTCTCTTACCTTTATATCACTATTAGCACCTTCTTTAGTCCTCAATGCTGCCATTAATGTTTCCTTTGTCTTGTGTCCTAAACATCATTTTCAATCTCCTAGCTCACAGATATCCCAGACCTTGCACTTTGCTCCATCTGCTCCACTCCTCCCCTCTTAAACTGAATCAAAATCCATCACATTTCCCCCTCTGGTCAGCTCTGATGAAGAGCGACACGGGACTCGAAACAGATGTCACCAGACCTGTTGAGGTTTTCCAGCATTTTCTGCTTTTATTCCAGAAGCTTCAGCTACCACAGAGGTGGCGGCACAGTGGTATACAGTCAGGAGGAAGTTGCCCGAGAGTCCTCAACATTGGCTCTGGACCCCAAAGAACAAAGAACAATACAGCACAGGAACAGGCCCTTCGGCCCTCCAAGCCCGCGCAGCTCCCTGGTCCAAACTAGACCATTCTTTTGTATCCCTCCATTCCCACTCCGTTCATGTGGCCATCTAGATAAGTCTTAAACGTTCCCAGTATGTCCGCCTCCACCCCCTTGCCCAGCAGCGCATTCCAGGCCCCCACCACCCTCTGTGTAAAATATGTTCTTCTGATATCCGTGTTAAACCTTCCCCCCCCCCCTCACCTTGAACCTATGACCCCTCGTGAACGTCACCACTGACCTGGGAAAAAGCTTCCCACCGTTCACCCTATCTATGCCTTTCATAATTTTATACACGTCTATTAGGTCATCCCTCATCCTCTGTCTTTCCAGTGAGAACAACCCCAGTTTACCCAATCTCTCCTCATAACTAAGCCCTTCCATACCAGGCAACATCCTGGTAAACCTCCTCTGTACTCTCTCTAAAGCCTCCACGTCCTTCTGGTAGTGTGGCGACCAGAACTGGGCGCAGTATTCCAAATGCGGCCGAACCAACGTTCTATACAACTGCAACATCAGACCCCAACTTTTATACTCTATGCCCCGTCCTATAAAGGCAAGCATGCCATATGCCTTATTCACTACCTTCTCCACCTGTGACGTCACCTTCAAGGATCTGTGGACTTGCACACCCAGGTCCCTCTGCATATCTACACCCTTTATGGTTCTGCCATTTATTGTATAGCTTCCCCCTACGTTAGTTCTACCAAAATGCATCACTTCGCATTTATCTGGATTGGAAGTCATAGAAGTCATAGAAACCCTACAGTGCAGAAAGAGGCCATTCGGCCCATCGAGTCTGCACCGACCACAATCCCACCCAGGCCCTACCCCCAGATATTTTACCCGCTAATCCCTCTAATCTACACATCCCAGGACACTAAGGGGCAATTTTAGCATGGCCAATCAACCTAACCCGCACATCTTTGGACTGTGGGAGGAAACCGGAGCACCCGGAGGAAACCCACGCAGACACGAGGAGAATGTGCAAACTCCACACAGACAGTGACCCGAGCCGGGAATCGAACCCAGGTCCCTAGAGCTATGAAGCAGCAGTGCTAACCACTGTGCTACCGTGCCGCCCCTTGAACTCCATCTGCCATTTCTTTGCCCAAATTTCCAGCCTATCTATATCCTTCTGTAGCCTCTGACAAAGTTCCTCACTATCTGCAAGTCCAGCCATTTTCGTGTCGTCCGCAAACTTACTGATCACCCCAGTTACACCTTCTTCCAGATTGTTTATATAAATCATGAACAGCAGAGGTCCCAATACAGAGCCCTGCAGAACACCACTAGTCACAGGCATCCAGCCGGAAAAAGACCCTTCCACTACCACCCTCTATCTTCTGTGACCAAGCCATGAAGTCTCATGGCACCAGGTCAAATATGGGCTAGGAAACCTCCTGCTAATTACTGCCTACCACCCTCCCTCAGCTGACAAACCAGCACCTCCATGTTGATCACCGCTTGGAGAAAGCGCTGAGGATGACAAGGGCACAGAATGTACTCTGAGTGGGGACTTCAATGTCTATCATCAAGAGTGGCTCGGTAACATCACTACTGACAAAGTTGGCCGGGTCCTACAGGACGTAGTTGCTAGACTAGGCCTGCGTTCTGTAGTGAGAGAACCAATAAGAGGGAAAAACCTCACCAATATTTCTGCGGTAGAATCAGTCCATGACAGTATTAGAAGTATGGCCACTGCATGGTCCTTGTGGAGGCAAAGTCCCATCTGCAGAATGAGGACATCTCCACCCCATTGTGTGGCATTATCACTGTGCTAATTGGATTGATGTAGAACAGATCTAGAAACTCAAGACTGGGCATCAATGAGGCGCTGTGGGCCACCAGCAGCAGCAGAATTGTACTCGACTACAATCTGTAACCTCATGACCTGGCACATCATAATTACCACTGCGCCAGGGGACCAACAAGGGCATGAAACCAAATCACCATCGCCAGGTCAAAATCATGGAACCTCCTTCCTATTAGCACTGCAGATGTACCGATACCACCTGAACTGCAGCAGTTCAAGAAGATGGCTCATCACCACTTCCTCAAGGGCAATTAGTGATGGGCAATAAATGTTGGCTTAGCCAGAGGTGTTCACATTCCATAAATGGATAAAAGATTAAGAGATTGTGTAGAAAGGTGTATCAATACAAGTCTACATTGACATCAAAACTCTGTCTCTCACACACAAACATATTATACTCAAACGCATATAAACAAATTAGAATAAACATGTATACACACAGAAAAATACACAGCCACGCATGTATACACACAGAGAACACGGTACAGTGGTCAGCACTGCTGCCTCGAGTTCAATTCCAGCCTCGGGTCACTGTCTGTGTGGAGTTTGCACATTCTCCCCGTGTCTGCATGGCTTTCCTCCGGGTGTTCCGGTTTCCTCCCACAGTCTGAAGGTGTGCGGGTTAGGTTAATTGGCCATGCTAAATTGCCCCTTAGTGCCAGGGGATTTTCAGGGTAAATATGTGGGGTTACAGGGATACTGCCTGGATGGGATCATTGTTGGTGCAGGCTCGATGAGCTGAATAGCCTCTTTCTGCACTGTAGGGATTCTATGAATGCAGGCACATGCACACATGTATATACACATGTACTCATGGATACACACACAGAACTCAGAAGAAGAAACACACTGTGCAAATGTCATCCCCTGGTCTCTGATAACTGGCAAGTCCTGTTCTTACCTTTCAGGCCTCATATCTGTCTGTGGAACAGTTACTTTGTCAACAAACTTCCCAAAGCCAATGGTGTAGTCATTTGACATGTTCCTCACCACATCAGCTGTGAAATACAAGCAATGAGAATTTGGCACAGGGAAATATTAAGAATTTTAATCAAACACACATCTATATAGAACCTTTCGTGACCTCAAGATACCACAACGTGCTTTACAGACAATGAAGTATGTTTGAGGAATCGTCACTGCTGTCGGAAACACAGCAGCCGATTTACTCCCAAAAAGCAACAATGTGATAATACCCAGTAATATTTTTGGGTGATGTTGCTGGAAGGGGAAATAGTGACCGGTATATTATGAAGAATTCCCCTGCAATTCTTCGAAAGAGAGCCATGGAACCTTCACAACAAACCAAGAGAGCAAACAGACTCTCATACCAGCAGCTCATATCCTGAGTGAAGCACACAGTACAGCATTGGAATTTCAGCTTAGATACTGAAGGGGCAGCACGGTGGCACAGTGGTTAGCACTACTGCCTCACAGTGCCAGGTACCCGGGTTCGATTCCCGGCTTGGGTCACTGTCTGTGTGAAGTCTGCATGTTCTCCCCGTGTCTGTGTGGGTTTCCTCTGGGTGCTGTGGTTTCCTCGCACAGTCCGAAAGACGTGCTGATTAGGTGGATTGGCCAGACTAAATTCTCCCTCAGTGTACCCGAACAGGTGCTAGAGTGTGGCGACTAGGGGATTTCCACGGTAACTTCATTGCAGTGTGACTAATAAATAAACGTTAACTTTAACAAGTAAGTAATGTGTTCAGCTCTCTGGAGCAACACTCAGCCTAAAGTCTGCTGCTTCAGAGGCTGACAATCTATCATTGAGCTACAGCTGACACTTAACACCTACAACATAGCAATCCATGTTGGAAATTGGGATGGTTTGTTCCTTCAGGAAGCAGTCACAGCAGTTAACAGCTTAATAATATGATGGCTGGTTCAGTGCGTAAAGTTTGAAACTCTGGTTTTTGGCTCTGGTGCTTACCCAGCTTAAGGCCCAGTTTCTTCAGGTTATCCAAGTCATCCTTCATTGAGTTGGAGAAGTCCATGAGGATATAAAGATCGACTGGAGCTTCGAGAGGCTGAAAGACCTTGAAATTCACCGACTTTTCCTCTCCTGCTCGCAGTGTCATGGACACTTCCTGTGGTGAGATCTGGTTCTGTTTACTGTTTGTATTGATTTTCACATTCTGAGAAAGAAAGATTTTTGTTCAGTATGGGGGCCGTTCACAGCCTCACAATGTCTCAGGACACTTTACCGATGATGAAGCAGCTGCCAAGTGCAGTTACTATTGTAATGTGGGAAATATGGCAGCCAATTTGTGCACAGCAAGATTCCACAACCAACAAGGTGATCATTTTTCTTGCAAATGATGTTTGTTAAGGGATATAAGTATAAGCGAGGATTCCATCACTTCTTCAAGGTGGTACAGGATCTTTTACAATCAATGGAAAGGGTAGACCTCAGTTAAGGATCTCATCTAAAAGTTGACATCTCTAACAGTTCAGTGTTCCCTCAACACTGACTGGAGCGTCCATCTGAAATTATGTGTTCACACCACAGGAGTGACAAAAGCATGAAGATACGGTGACCATTGTTAAACCCTGTTTGGTCTCAACTGGGGTATTGTTTCTGGGCATCACACTTTATCAGGATGCAAAGGCATTGGAGAGGATGCTGGATCGATTCATGAGAATGGTTCCAGGGATAAGGGACTTCAGTTACACGGATAGATCAAAGAAACTGGGGCTGTTCTCCTTAGGAAGACAAGATCAAGAGGAGGTTTGACAAAGATATTCAAAATCATGAGGAGTTTCGACAGAATCGAGAGAGAGAAAGTGTTCCCATTGGTGGTAGGATCAGTAAACAAAGGATTTAAGAGGATAGGCAGTGTACTATAGGGTGACACGAAAAAAGACTATTCTTACACAGTGATGATGAGGATCTGGAATGCACCACCTCAGAATGTGGTGGACAGCGAGTCAATCATGGCTCTCATTAAAGAATTGTAGGGCGACAGCAATAAGAGTGAGGACTGGGACTAGCTGATTGCTCTTGCAATGAACCAGAACAGATGTGATGGTTGAAGGGCTTTGAACTCATCAACAAATGGAGACAATACCACTGAGCCCGACACATCCCAACAACCCGCACCCCAACAACCCGCACCCGAACAACCCGCACCCCAACAACCCGCACCCCAACAACCCGCACCCCAACAACCCGCGCCCCAACAACCCGCACCCCAACAACCCGCACCCCAACAACCCGCACCCCAACAACCCGCGCCCCAACAACCCGCGCCCCAACAACCCGCACCCCAACAACCCGCACCCCAACAACCCGCACCCCAACAATCGGCACCCCAGCAACCCACACCCCAACCACCCGCATCCCAACAACCCGCACCCCAACAACCCGCACCCCAACAACCTGCACCCCAAAAATCCACACCCCAACAATCCGCACCTCAACAGCCCGCACCCCAACAACCCGCACCCCAACAACCCGCACCCAAACAATCCGCACCCCAACAACTCGCACCCCAACAATCCGCACCCCAACAACCCGCACCCCAACAATCCGCACCCCAATAACCCGCACCCCAACAACCTGCACCCCAACAACCCGCACCCCAACAATCCGCACCCCAACAACCCGCATCCGAACAATCCGCATCCAACAACCCGCATCCCAACAATCGGCACCCCAGCAACCCACACCCCAACAACCTGCACCCCAACAACCCGCACCCCAACAACCCGCACCCCAACAACCTGCACCCCAAAAATCCACACCCCAAAAACCCGCACCTCAACAGCCCACACCCCAACAACCCGCATCCCAACAATTCGCACCCCAACAACCCGCACCCCAACAACCCGCACCCCAACAACCCGCACCCGAACAAGCCGCACCCCAACAACCCGCACCCCAACAGCCCGCACCCCAACAACCTGCACCCCTAAAATCCACACGCCTAAAGCCCGCACCCGAACAATCCGCACCCCAACAACCCACATCCCAACAACCTGCCCCCCAAAAACCCCGCACCCCAACAACCCACACCCCAACAACCGGCATCCCAACAACCTGCACCCCAAAAACCCGCACCCCAACAACCCGCACCCCAAAAACCCGCACCCCACCAACCCACGCCCCAACATCCCACGGCCCAACATCCCATGGCCCAACAAGCATCCCCCAACAACCCGCCCCCCAACAACCCGCACCCCAACAACCCGCACCCCAACAACCCGCACCGCAACAACACGCACCCCAACAACCCGCAGCCCAACAACACGCACCCCAACAACACGCACCCCAACAACACGCACCCATACAACCCGCACCCCGACAACCCGCACCGCTGCAACCCGCACCCCTACAACCCGCACCCATACAACCCGCAGCCATACAACCCGCACCCCGACAACCCGCACCCCTACAACCCGCACCCCTACAACCCGCACCACTACAACCCGCACCCCAACAACCCGCACCCTAACAACCCGCACCCCAACAACCCGCAGCCCAACAACACGCACCCCAACAACACGCGCCCCAACAACACGCAACCCAACAACACACACCCCAACAACACACACCCCAACAATAAACACACCCCAACAACACGCACCCCAACAACCTGCACCCTAACAAACTGCACCCCAACAACCCGCACCCGTAGAACCCACACTCCAACGCGCAACACAACAACCCGCACCCCAACAACTCGCACCCCTACAACCCGCACCCAAACAACCCGCACCCCTACAACCCGCGCTCCAACAACACGCACCCCTATAACCCGCATCGCAACAACCCGCACCGCAACAACCCGCACCCCAACAACCCGCACCCCAACAACCTGCACCCCAACAACCTGCACCCCAATAACCTGCACCCCAACAACCTGCACCCCAACAATCCGCACCCCAACAACCCGCACCCCAAAACTTGCACCGCTACAACCTGCACCCCAACAATCCGCACCGCAACAACCCGCACCCCAACAACCCGCACCCCAACAACCCGCACCCCAACAACCCGCACCCCAACAACCTGCACCCCAACAACCTGCACCCCAACAACCTGCACCCCAATAACCCGCACCCCAACAAACTGCACCCCAACAACCTGCACCCCAAAAACCTGCACCCCAATAACCCGCACCCCAACAACCCGCACCCCAACAACACGCACCCCAACAACCCGCACCCCAACAACATGCACCCCTACAAGCCGCACCCGTACAAGCCGCACCCCTACAACCCGCACTCCTACAACCTGCACCCCAACAACACGCACCCCTACAACCCGCACCCCTACAAGCTGCACCCCGAAAACCCGCACTCCTACAACCCGGACGCCTACAACCTGCACACCTACAACACGCACCCCAACAACACGCACCCCAACAACACGCACCCCAACAACACGCACCCCAACAACACGCACCCCAACAACACACACCCCAACAACCTGCACCCCAACAACCTGCACCCCAACAACCCGCACCCATACAACCCGCACCCCTACAACTCGTACCCATACAACCCGCACCCCTACAACCCGCACCCCTACAACCCGCACTCCAAGAATAAGCACCCAACAACCCGCACCCCAACAACCCGCACCCCAACAATCCGCTCCCCAACAATCCGCATCCCAACAACCCGCACCCCAACAACCCGCACCCCAAGAACAAGCGCCCAACAACCCGCACCCCAACAACCCACACCCCAACAACCCACACCCCAACTACCCACACCCCAACAACCCAAACCCCAACAACCCGCACCCCAACAACCCGCACCCCAACAACCCGCACCCCAACAACCCGCACCCCAACAACCCGCACCGCAACAACACGCACCCCAACAACCCGCAGCCCAACAACACGCACCCCAACAACACGCACCCCAACAACACGCACGCATACAACCCGCACCCCGACAACCCGCACCGCTGCAACCCGCACCCCTACAACCCGCACCCATAAAACCCGCAGCCATACAACCCGCACCCCGACAACCCGCACCCCTACAACCCGCACCCCTACAACCCGCACCACTACAACCCGCACCCCAACAACCCGCACCCTAACAACCCGCACCCCAACAACCCGCAGCCCAACAACACGCAACCCAACAACACACACCCCAACAACACACACCCCAACAACACACACCCCAACAATAAACACACCCCAACAACACGCACCCCAACAACACGCACCCCAACAACCTGCACCCTAACAACCTGCACCCCAACAACCCGCACCCGTAGAACCCACACTCCAACGCGCAACACAACAACCCGCACCCCAACAACTCGCACCCCTACAACCCGCACCCAAACAACCCGCACCCTACAACCCGCGCTCCAACAACACGCACCCCTATAACCCGCATCGCAACAACCCGCACCGCAACAACCCGCACCCCAACAACCCGCACCCCAACAACCTGCACCCCAAGAACCTGCACCCCAACAACCTGCACCCCAACAACCTGCACCCCAACAACACGCACCCCAACAACCCGCACCCCAAAACTCGCACCGCTACAACCTGCACCCCAACAACACGCACCCCAACAACCCGCACCCCAACAACCCGCACCCCAACAACCCGCACCCCAACAACCCGCACCCCAACAACCTGCACCCCAACAACCTGCACCCCAACAACCTGCACCCCAATAACCTTCACCCCAACAACCTGCACCCCAACAACCTGCACCCCAAAAACCTGCACCCCAATAACCCGCACCCCAACAACCCGCACCCCAACAACACGCACCCCAACAACCCGCACCCCAACAACATGCACCCCTACAAGCCGCACCCGTACAAGCCGCACCCCTACAACCCGCACTCCTACAACCTGCACCCCAACAACACGCACCCCTACAACCCGCACCCCTACAAGCTGCACCCCGAAAACCCGCACTCCTACAACCCGGATGCCTACAACCTGCACACCTACAACAGGCACCCCAACAACACGCACCCCAACAACACGCACCCCAACAACACGCACCCCAACAACACGCACCCCAACAACACACACCCCAACAACCTGCACCCCAACAACCTGCACCCCAACAACCCGCACCCATACAACCCGCACCCCTACAACTCGTACCCATACAACCCGCACCCCTACAACCCGCACCCCAACAACCCGCACCCCAACAACCCGCACCCCAACAAACTGCACCCCAACAACCTGCACCCCAACAACCTGCACCCCAACAACCTGCACCCCAATAACCATCACCCCAACAACCTGCACCCCAACAACCTGCACCCCAACAACCTGCACCCCAAAAACCTGCACCCCAATAACCCGCACTCCAACAACGCGCACCCCAACAACACGCACCCCAACAACCCGCACCCCAACAACATGCACCCCTACAAGCCGCACCCGTACAAGTCGCACCCCTACAACCCGCACTCCTACAACCTGCACCCCAACAACACGCACCCCTACAACCCGCACCCCTACAAGCTGCACCCCTAAAACCCGCACTCCTACAACCCGGACGCCTGCAACCTGCACACCTACAACACGCACCCAAACAACACGCACCCCAACAACACGCACCCCAACAACACGCACCCCAACAACACACACCCCAACAACCTGCACCCCAACAACCTGCACCCCAACAACCCGCACCCATACAACCCGCACCCCTACAACTCGTACCCATACAACCCGCACCCCTACAACCCGCACCCCTACAACCCGCACTCCAAGAACAAGCACCCAACAACCCGCACCCCAACAACCCGCACCCCAACAATCCGCTCCCCAACAATCCGCATCCCAACAACCCACACCCCAACAACCCACACCCCAACTACCCACACCCCAACAACCCAAACCCCAACAACCCACACCCCAACAACCCGCACCCCAACAACTCGCACCCCAACAACCCACACCCCAACTACCCACACCCCAACAACCCAAACCCCAACAACCCACACCCCAACAACCCGCACCCCAACAACCCGCACCCCAACAACCCGCACCCCAACAACCCGCACCCCAACAACACGCACCCCAACAACCTGCACCCCAACAAGACACACCCCAACAACCCGCACCCCAACAAACCGCACCCCAACAACCCGCACCCCAACAACCCGCACCCCAACAACACGCACCCCAACAACCCGCACCCCAACAACCTGCACCCCAACAATCCACACCCAACAACATGCACCCCAACAACCCGCACCCCAACAACCCGCACCCCAACTACCCACACCCCAACTACCGACACCCCAACAACCCGCACCCCAACAACCCGCACCCCAACAACACGCACCCCTACAACCCGCACCCCTACAAGCTGCACCCCTAAAACCCGCACTCCTACAACCCGGACGCCTGCAACCTGCACACCTACAACACGCACCCAAACAACACGCACCCCAACAACACGCACCCCAACAACACGCACCCCAACAACACACACCCCAACAACCTGCACCCCAACAACCTGCACCCCAACAACCCGCACCCATACAACCCGCACCCCTACAACTCGTACCCATACAACCCGCACCCCTACAACCCGCACCCCTGCAACCCGCACTCCAAGAACAAGCACCCAACAACCCGCACCCCAACAACCCGCACCCCAACAACCCGCTCCCCAACAATCCGCATCCCAACAACCCACACCCCAACAACCCACACCCCAACTACCCACACCCCAACAACCCAAACCCCAACAACCCACACCCCAACAACCCGCACCCCAACAACTCGCACCCCAACAACCCACACCCCAACTACCCACACCCCAACAACCCAAACCCCAACAACCCACACCCCAACAACCCGCACCCCAACAACCCGCACCCCAACAACCCGCACCCCAACAACCCGCACCCCAACAACACGCACCCCAACAACCTGCACCCCAACAAGACACACCCCAACAACCCGCACCCCAACAAACCGCACCCCAACAACCCGCACCCCAACAACCCGCACCCCAACAACCCGCACCCCAACAACACGCACCCCAACAACACGCACCCCAACAACCCGCACCCCAACAACCTGCACCCCAACAATCCACACCCAACAACATGCACCCCAACAACCCGCACCCCAACAACACGCACCCCAACTACCCACACCCCAACTACCGACACCCCAACAACCCGCACCCCAACAACCCGCACCCCAACAACCCGCGCCCCAACAACCCACACCCCAACAACCCGCACCCCAACAACCCGCACCCCATCACCCCGCACCCCAACAACCCGCACCCCAACAATCGGCACCCCAGCAACCCACACCCCAACCACCCGCACCCCAACAGCCCGCACCCCAACAACCCGCACCCCAACAACCTGCAACCCAAAAATCCACACCCCAACAACCCGCACCTCAACAGCCCGCACCCCAACAACCCGTACCCCAACAACCCGCACCCAAACAATCCGCACCCCAACAACTCGCACCCCAACAATCCGCACCCCAACAATCCGCACCTCAACAGCCCGCACCCCAACAACCCGCACCCCAACAACCCGCACCCAAACAATCCGCACCCCAACAACCTGCACCCCAAAAATCCACACCCCAACAACCCGCACCTCAACATCCCGCACCCCAACAATCCGCACCCCAACAACCCGCACCCAAACAATCCGCACCCCAACAACCCGCACCCCAACAATCCGCACCCCAACAATCCGCACCCCAACAACCCGCAACCCAACAACCCGCACCCCAACAACCCGCACCCCAACAACCCGCACCCCAACAACCCGCACCCCAACAATCCGCTCCCCAACAATCCGCATCCCAACAACCCGCACCCTAACAACCCGCACCCCAAGAACAAGCGCCCAACAACCCGCACACCAACAACCCACACCCCAACAACCCACACCCCAACTACCCACACCCCAACAACCCAAACCCCAACAACCCACACCCCAACAACCCGCACCCCAACAACCCGCACCCCAACAACCCGCACCCCAACTACCCACACCCCAACAACCAAAACCCCAACAACCCGCACCCCAACAACCCGCACCCCAACAACCCGCACCCCAACAACCCGCACCCCAACAACCCGCACCCCAACAACACGCACCCCAACAACCTGCACCCCAACAACACACACCAACAACCTGCACCCCAACAACCCGCACCCCAACAACCCGCACCCCAACAACCCGCACCCCAACAACACGCACCCCAACAACCCGCACCCCAACAACCTGCACCCCAACAATCCACACCCAACAACATGCACCCCAACAACCCGCACCCCAACAACACGCACCCCAACTACCCACACCCCAACTACCGACACCCCAACAACCCGCATCCCAACAACCCGCACCCCAACAACCCGCGCCCCAACAACCCGCGCCCCAACAACCCGCGCCCCAACAACCCGCGCCCCAACAACCCGCGCCCCAACAACCCGCACCCCAACAACCCGCACCCCAACAACTCGCACCCCAACAACCCACACCCCAACTACCCACACCCCAACAACCCAAACCCCAACAACCCACACCCCAACAACCCGCACCCCAACAACCCGCACCCCAACAACCCGCACCCCAACAACCCGCACCCCAACAACACGCACCCCAACAACCTGCACCCCAACAAGACACACCCCAACAACCCGCACCCCAACAAACCGCACCCCAACAACCCGCACCCCAACAACCCGCACCCCAACAACCCGCACCCCAACAACACGCACCCCAACAACCCGCACCCCAACAACCTGCACCCCAACAATCCACACCCAACAACATGCACCCCAACAACCCGCACCCCAACAACCCGCACCCCAACTACCCACACCCCAACTACCGACACCCCAACAACCCGCACCCCAACAACCCGCACCCCAACAACACGCACCCCTACAACCCGCACCCCTACAAGCTGCACCCCTAAAACCCGCACTCCTACAACCCGGACGCCTGCAACCTGCACACCTACAACACGCACCCAAACAACACGCACCCCAACAACACGCACCCCAACAACACGCACCCCAACAACACACACCCCAACAACCTGCACCCCAACAACCTGCACCCCAACAACCCGCACCCATACAACCCGCACCCCTACAACTCGTACCCATACAACCCGCCCCCCTACAACCCGCACCCCTGCAACCCGCACTCCAAGAACAAGCACCCAACAACCCGCACCCCAACAACCCGCACCCCAACAACCCGCTCCCCAACAATCCGCATCCCAACAACCCACACCCCAACAACCCACACCCCAACTACCCACACCCCAACAACCCAAACCCCAACAACCCACACCCCAACAACCCGCACCCCAACAACTCGCACCCCAACAACCCACACCCCAACTACCCACACCCCAACAACCCAAACCCCAACAACCCACACCCCAACAACCCGCACCCCAACAACCCGCACCCCAACAACCCGCACCCCAACAACACGCACCCCAACAACCTGCACCCCAACAAGACACACCCCAACAACCCGCACCCCAACAAACCGCACCCCAACAACCCGCACCCCAACAACCCGCACCCCAACAACCCGCACCCCAACAACACGCACCCCAACAACACGCACCCCAACAACCCGCACCCCAACAACCTGCACCCCAACAATCCACACCCAACAACATGCACCCCAACAACCCGCACCCCAACAACACGCACCCCAACTACCCACACCCCAACTACCGACACCCCAACAACCCGCACCCCAACAACCCGCACCCCAACAACCCGCGCCCCAACAACCCACACCCCAACAACCCGCACCCCAACAACCCGCACCCCATCACCCCGCACCCCAACAACCCGCACCCCAACAATCGGCACCCCAGCAACCCACACCCCAACCACCCGCACCCCAACAGCCCGCACCCCAACAACCCGCACCCCAACAACCTGCAACCCAAAAATCCACACCCCAACAACCCGCACCTCAACAGCCCGCACCCCAACAACCCGTACCCCAACAACCCGCACCCAAACAATCCGCACCCCAACAACTCGCACCCCAACAATCCGCACCCCAACAATCCGCACCTCAACAGCCCGCACCCCAACAACCCGCACCCCAACAACCCGCACCCAAACAATCCGCACCCCAACAACCTGCACCCCAAAAATCCACACCCCAACAACCCGCACCTCAACATCCCGCACCCCAACAATCCGCACCCCAACAACCCGCACCCAAACAATCCGCACCCCAACAACCCGCACCCCAACAATCCGCACCCCAACAATCCGCACCCCAACAACCCGCAACCCAACAACCCGCACCCCAACAACCCGCACCCCAACAACCCGCACCCCAACAACCCGCACCCCAACAATCCGCTCCCCAACAATCCGCATCCCAACAACCCGCACCCTAACAACCCGCACCCCAAGAACAAGCGCCCAACAACCCGCACACCAACAACCCACACCCCAACAACCCACACCCCAACTACCCACACCCCAACAACCCAAACCCCAACAACCCACACCCCAACAACCCGCACCCCAACAACCCGCACCCCAACAACCCGCACCCCAACTACCCACACCCCAACAACCAAAACCCCAACAACCCGCACCCCAACAACCCGCACCCCAACAACCCGCACCCCAACAACCCGCACCCCAACAACCCGCACCCCAACAACACGCACCCCAACAACCTGCACCCCAACAACACACACCAACAACCTGCACCCCAACAACCCGCACCCCAACAACCCGCACCCCAACAACCCGCACCCCAACAACACGCACCCCAACAACCCGCACCCCAACAACCTGCACCCCAACAATCCACACCCAACAACATGCACCCCAACAACCCGCACCCCAACAACACGCACCCCAACTACCCACACCCCAACTACCGACACCCCAACAACCCGCATCCCAACAACCCGCACCCCAACAACCCGCGCCCCAACAACCCGCGCCCCAACAACCCGCGCCCCAACAACCCGCGCCCCAACAACCCGCGCCCCAACAACCCGCACCCCAACAACCCACACCCCAACAACCCGCACCCCAACAACCCGCACCCCATCAACCCGCACCCCAACAACCCGCACCCCAACAATCGTCACCCCAACAACCGGCACCCCAACAACCCGCACCCCAACAACCTGCACCCCAAAAATCCACACCCCAACAACCCGCACCTCAACAGCCCGCACCCCAACAACCCGCACCCCAACAACCTGCACCCAAACAATCCACACCCCAACAACCCGCGCCCCAACAACCCGCGCCCCAACAACCCGCACCCCAACAACCTGCACCCAAACAACCCGCACCACATCAACCCGCACCCCAACAACCCGCACCCCAACAATCGTCACCCCAACAACCGGCACCCCAACAACCCGCACCCCAACAACCTGCACCCAAACAATCCGCACCCCAACAACTCGCACCCCAACAATCCGCACCCCAACAACCTGCACCACAACAACCCGCGCCCCAACATCCCACGGCCCAACATCACATGGCCCAACAACCCGCCCACCAACAACCCGCCCCCCAACAACCCGCACCCCAACAACCCGCACCCCAACAACCCGTGCCGCAACAACACGCACCCCAACAACCCGCTGCCCAACAACACGCACCCCAACAACACGCACCCCAACAACACGCACCCATACAACCCGCACCCCGACAACCCGCACCCCTACAACCCGCACCCCTACAACCCGCACCCCTACAACCCGCACCCATTCAACCCGCAGCCATACAACCCGCACCCCGACAACCCGCACCCCTACAACCTGCACCCCTACAACCCGCACCCCTACAACCCGCACCCCAACAGCCCGCACCCCAACAACCTGCACCCCAAAAATCCACACCCCAAAAACCCGCACCTCAACAGCCCACACCCCAACAACCCGCATCCCAACAATTCGCACCCCAACAACCCGCACCCCAACAAACCGCACCCCAACAAGCCGCACCCCAACAACCCGCACCCCAACAACCTGCACCCCAAAAATCCACACCCCTAAAACCGGCACCCGAATAATCCGCACCCCAACAACACACACCCCAACAATAAACACACCCCAACAACACGGACCCCAACAACACACACCCCAACAACCTGCACCCCAACAACACGCACCCCAACACCACGCACCCCAACAACACGCACCCATACAACCCGCACCCCGACAACCCGCACCCCTACAACCCGCACCCCTACAACCCGCACCCATACAACCCGCAGCCATACAACCCGCACCCCGACAACCCGCACCCCTACAACCCGCACCCCTACAACCCGCACCCCTACAACCCGCACCCCAACAACCCGCACCACTACAACCCGCACCCCAACAACCCGCACCCTAACAACCCGCACCCCAACAACCCGCAGCCCAACAACACGCACCCCAACAACACGCGCCCCAACAACACGCAACCCAACAACACACACCCCAACAACACACACCTCAACAATAAACACACCCCAACAACACGCACCCCAACAACACGCACCCCAACAATTCGCACCCGTAGAACCCACACTCCAACGCGCACCACAACAACCCGCACCCCAACAACTCGCACCCCTACAACCCGCACCCCGACAACCAGCACCCCTTCAACCCGCGCTCCAACAACACGCACCCCTATAACCCGCATCGCAACAACCCGCACCGCTACAACCCGCACCCCAACAACCTGCACCCCAACAACCTGCACCCCAACAACTCGCACCCGTAGAACCCACACTCCAACGCGCACCACAACAACCCGCACCCCAACAACTCGCACCCCTACAACCCGCACCCCGACAACCCTCACCCCTACAACACGCGCTCCAACAACACGCACCCCTATAACCCGCATCGCAACAACCCGCACCGCTACAACCCGCACCCCAACAACCCGCACCCCAACAACCTGCACCCCAACAACCCGCACCCCAACAACCTGCACCGCAACAACCCGCACCCCAACAACCCACACCCCAACAACCCGCACCCCAACAACCTGCACCCCAAAAATCCACACCCCAAAAACCCGCACCACAACAGCCCACACCCCAACAACCCGCATCCCAACAATTCGCACCCCAACAACCCGCACCCCAACAACCCGCACCCCAACAACCTGCACCCCAAAAATCCACACCCCTAAAACCGGCACCCGAACAATCCGCACCCCAACAACCCACATCCCAACAACCTTCCCCCCCAAAAACCCCGCACCCCAACAACCCGCACCACAACAACCCACACCCCAACAACCGGCATCCCAACAACCTGCACCCCAAAAACCCGCACCCCAACAACCCGCACCCCAAAAACCTGCACCCCAACAACCCGCGCCCCAACATCCCACGGCCCAACATCACATGGCCCAACAACCCGCCCACCAACAACCCGCCCCCCAACAACCCGCAACCCAACATCCCGCACCCCAACAACCCGCACCTCAACAACCCGCGCCGCAACAACACGCACCACAACAACACGCACCCATACAACCCGCACCCCGACAACCCGCACCCCTACAACCCGCACCCCTACAACCCGCACCCATACAACCCGCAGCCATACAACCCGCACCCCGACAACCCGCACCCCTACAACCCGCACCCCAACAACCCGCACCCCTACAACCCGCACCCCAACAGCCCGCACCCCAACAACCTGCACCCCAAAAATCCACACCCCAAAAACCCGCACCTCAACAGCCCACACCCCAACAACCCGCATCCCAACAATTCGCACCCCAACAACCCGCACCCCAACAACCCGCACCCCAACAACCCGCACCCCAACAACCCGCACCCCAACAACCTGCACCCCAAAAATCCACACCCCTAAAGCCGGCACCCGAACAATCCGCACCCCAACAACCCACATCCCAACAACCTGCCCCCCAAAAACCCCACACCCCAACAACACGCACCCCAACAACACGCACCCCAACAACACGCACCCATACAACCCGCACCCCGACAACCCGCACCGCTGCAACCCGCACCCCTACAACCCACACCCATACATCCCGCAGCCATACAACCCGCACCCCGACAACCCGCACCCCTACAACCCGCACCCCTACAACCCGCACCACTACAACCCGCACCCCAACAACCCGCACCCTAACAACCCGCACCCCAACAACCCGCAGCCCAACAACACGCACCCCAACAACACGCGCCCCAACAACACGCAACCCAACAACACACACCCCAACAACACACACCCCAACAATAAACACACCCCAACAACACGCACCCCAACAACACGCACCCCAACAACCTGCACCCTAACAACCTGCACCCCAACAACCCGCACAAGTAGAACCCACACTCCAACGCGCAACACAACAACCCGCACCCCAACAACTCGCACCCCGACAACCCGCACCCAAACAACCCGCACCCTACAACCCGCGCTCCAACAACACGCACCCCGATACCCGCATCGTAACAACCCGCACCGCAACAACCCGCACCCCAACAACCCGCACCCCAACAACCTGCACCCCAAGAACCTGCACCCCAACAACCTGCACCCCAACAACCTGCACCCCAACAACACGCACCCCAACAACCCGCACCCCAAAACACGCACCGCTACAACCTGCACCCCAACAACCCGCACCCCAACAACCCGCACCCCAACAACCCGCACCCCAACAACCCGCACCCCAACAACCCGCACCCCAACAACCTGCACCCCAACAACCTGCACCCCAACAACCCACACCCCAACAACCGGCATCCCAACAACCTGCACCCCAAAAACCCGCACCCCAACAACCCGCACCCCAAAAACCTGCACCCCAACAACCCGCGCCCCAACATCCCACGGCCCAACATCACATGGCCCAACAACCCGCCCACCAACAACCCGCCCAACAACCCGCACCCCAACATCCCGCACCCCAACAACCCGCACCCCAACAACCCGCGCCGCAACAACACGCACCCCAACAACCCGCAGCCCAACAACACGCACCCCAACAACACGCACCCCAACAACACGCACCCATAAAACTCGCACCCCGACAACCCGCACCCCTACAACCCGCACCCCTACAACCCGCACCCCAACAACACGCGCCCCAACAACACGCAACCCAACAACACACACCCCAACAACACACACCCCAACAATAAACACACCCCAACAACACGCACCCCAACAACACGCACCCCAACAACACACACCCCAACAACCTGCACCCCAACAACCTGCACCCCAACAACTCGCACCCGTAGAACCCACACTCCAACGCGCACCACAACAACCCGCACCCCAACAACTCGCACCCCTACGACCCGCACCCCGACAACCCGCACCCCTACAGCCCGCGCTCCAACAACACGCACCCCTATAACCCGCATCGCAACAACCCACACCGCTACAACCCGCACCCCAACAACCCGCACCCCAACAAACTGCACCCCAACAACTCGCACCCGTAGAACCCACACTCCAACGCGCACCACAACAACCCGCACCCCAACAACTCGCACCCCTACAACCCGCACCCCGACAACCCGCACCCCTACAACCCGCGCTCCAACAACGCGCACCCCTATAACCCGCATCGCAACAACCCGCACCGCTACAACCCGCACCCCAACAACCCGCACCCCAACAACCCGCGCCCCAACATCCCAAGGCCCAACATCACATGGCCCAACAACCCGCCCACCAACAACCCGCCCCCCAACAACCCGCACCCCAACATCCCGCACCCCAACAACCCGCACCCCAACAACCCGCGCCGCAACAACACGCACCCCAACAACCCGCAGCCCAACAACACGCACCCCAACAACACGCACCCCAACAACACGCACCCATACAACCCGCACCCCGACAACCCGCACCCCTACAACCCGCACCCCTACAACCCACACCCATACAACCCGCAGCCATACAACCCGCACCCCGACAACCCGCACCCCTACAAAGCGCACCCCTACAACCCGCACCCCAACAACCCGCACCCTAACAACCCGCACCCCAACAACCCGCAGCCCAACAACACGCACCCCAACAACACACACCCCAACAACACACACCCCAACAATAAACACACCCCAACAACACGCACCCCAACAACACGCACCCCAACAACACACACCCCAACAACCTGCACCCCAACAACCTGCACCCCAACAACTCGCACCCGTAGAACCCACACTCCAACGCGCACCACAACAACCCGCACCCCAACAACTCGCACCCCTACAACCCGCACCCAAACAACCCGCACCCCTACAACCCACGCTCCAACAACACGCACCCCTATAACCCGCATCGCAACAACCCGCACCGCTACAACCCGCAGCCCAACAACACGCACCCCAACAACACACACCCCAACAACACACACCCCAACAACACACACCCCAACAATAAACACACCCCAACAACACGCACCCCAACAACACGCACCCCAACAACCTGCACCCTAACAACCTGCACCCCAACAACCCGCACCCGTAGAACCCACACTCCAACGCGCAACACAACAACCCGCACCCCAACAACTCGCACCCCTACAACCCGCACCCAAACAACCCGCACCCCTACAACCCGCGCTCCAACAACACGCACCCCTATAACCCGCATCGCAACAACCCGCACCCCAACAACCCGCACCCCAACAACCTGCACCCCAACAACCTGCACCCCAACAACTCGCAACCGTAGAACCCACACTCCAACGCGCACCACAACAACCCGCACCCCAACAACTCGCACCCCTACAACCCGCACCCCGACAACCCGCACCCCTACAACCTGCGCTCCAACAACACGCACCCCTATAACCCGCATCTCAACAACCCGCACCGCTACAACCCGCACCCCAACAATCCGCACCCCAACAACCTGCACCCCAACAACCTGCACCCAAACAACCTGCACCCCAACAACCTGCACCCCAACAACCCGCACCCCAACAACCTGCACCCCAACAACCCGCACCGCAACAACCTGCACCCCAACAACCCGCACCCCAACAACCTGCACCCCAACAACCCGCACCCCAACAACCTGCACCGCAACAACCCGCACCCCAAC
This sequence comes from Mustelus asterias, assembly GCF_964213995.1. Lineage (NCBI taxonomy): Eukaryota > Metazoa > Chordata > Chondrichthyes > Carcharhiniformes > Triakidae > Mustelus > Mustelus asterias. The sequence goes on along the minus strand of NC_135812.1, from coordinate 57,352,820 downwards.
AACCCACACCCCAACAACCCGCACCCCAACAACGCGCACCCCAACAGCCCACACCCCAACAACCCACACCTCAACAACACACACCCCAACAATCCGCATCCCAACAACCCGCACCCCAACAACCCGCACCCCAACAACACGCACCCCAACAACACGCACCCCAACAACCCACACCCCAACAACGCGCACCCCAACAACCTGCACCCCAACAACCTGCACCCCAATAACCCGCACCCCAACAACCTGCACCCCAACAATAAACACACCCCAACAACGCACACCACAACCCGCACCCCAACAACCCGCACCCCAACAACACGCACCCCAACAACCCGCACCCCAACAACATGCACCCCTATAAGCCGCACCCGTGCAAGCCGCACCCCTACAACCCGCACTCCTACAACCTCCACCCCAACAACCCGCACCCCTACAACCCGCACCCCTACAAGCTGCACCCCTAAAACCCGCACTCCTACAACCTGGACGCTTACAACCTGCACTCCTACAACACGCACCCCAACAACCTGCACCCCAACAACACGCACCTCAACAACACGCACCCCAACAACACACACCCCAACAACCTGCACCCCAACAACCTGCACCCCAACAACCCGCACCCATACAACCCGCACCCCTACAACCCGTACCCATACAACCCGCACCCCTACAACCCGCACCCCTACAACCCGCACTCCACGAACAAGCACCCAACAACCCGCACCCCAACAACCCGCACCCCAACAATCCGCACCCCAACAATCCGCATCCCAACTACCCGCACCCCAACAACCCACACCCCAAGAACAAGCGCCCAACAACCCGCACCCCAACAAGACACACCCCAACAACCCTCACCCCAACAACCCGCACCCCAACAACCCGCACCCCAACAACCCACACCCCAACAACCCGCACCCCAACAACCCGCACCCCAACATCACGCACCCCAACAACCCGCACCCCAACAACCTGCACCCCAACAATCCACACCCAACAACATGCACCCCAACAACCCGCACCCCAACAACACGCACCCCAACTACCCACACCCCAACTATCCACACCGCAAAAACCCGCACCACAACAACCCGCAACCCAACAATCCACACCCCAACAACCCCCACCCCAATAAACCGTTCCCCAACTACCCGCACCCCAGCAACCCGCACCCCATCAACCCGCACCCCATCAACCCGCACCCCAACCACCCGCACCCCAAAAACCTGCACCCCAACAGCCCACACCCCAACAACCCCCACCCCAACAAACCGCTCCCCAACAAACCGCACCCCATCAACCCGCACCCCTACAACCCGCACCCCATCAACCCGCACCCCATCATCCCGCACCCCATCATCCCGGACCACATCATCACGCACCCCATCATCCCGCACCCCAATAACCCGCACCCCAACAACCCGCACCCCAACAGCCCGCATCCCAACAATCCGCACCCCAACAGCCTGCACCCCAACAACCCACACCCCAACAACTCGCACCCCAACAACCCGCACCCCAACAACCCGCACCCCAACAACCCACACCCCAACAACACACACCCCAACAACCCGCACCCCAACAGCCTGCACCCCAACAACCCACACCCCAACAACCCGCACCCCAACAACCCGCACTCCAACAACCCACACCCCAACAACACACACCCCAACAACCTGCACCCCAACAACCCGTGTCCCAACAACCCGCGCCCCGACTACCCTTCTCCAAGAACAACACTCCAACAACCCGCACCCCAACAGCAAGAACCCAACATTGTGACCAATAGCTTCCTACACCAGGGCAGTGCCTGGGACAGAGGGAAAGGAGGGGGGGGGGGAGCACTAAACCTGCAATAAACTGTCCCCATCAAAGTCAACACATTCAGGAATGAGAGGAGGAATGTGATCCCAATGGTGAGATTTCCTCTGGAAGAGGGGGTGTTTCAGGCCTGGTTTTCAGACAGAGCAGCATCTCTTCCCCCATGGGGTACATACCCTTGTAATGTTCATCAAGCTATTCATCTGGATTATCCGTTTGCACTTCGACTGCAGGTTGCTGTGCAGATCACATCTAGAGTACTGGATGCCCTGGAAGACAAGAAAGACCATTTAGTGCAACCCACCATCCCGTCCCTTCAAACCTCTACTTCGTCGCTGTCTCCAACACAACTCCCTCCCAAACAGCACTCTGGATGCACCTACACCACAAGGACAGCAGCCATTCAAGAAGGTCTCTCATCATCATCTCCTCAAGGACAAATATGGAGAGCAACAAATACTGGTCTATCCAGCGATGACTAGTGTTCAATTCTGGTTGCCACACTACCAGAGGATGTGGAGGCTTTGGAGAGGGTACAGAAAAGATTTACCAGGATGTTGCCTGATATGGAGGTTATTAGCAATGATGAGAGGTTGGAGAAACTTGGTTTGTTCCCACTGGAATGACGGAGGTTGAGGAGCGACCTGATAGAAGTCTACAAGATTATGAGGGGCATGGACAGAGCGGATAGTCAGAAGCTTTTTCTCAGGGTGAAGAGTCAGTTACTAGGGGGCGTAGGTTTAAGGTGCGAGGGGCAAGGAGATGTATGAGGCAGATTTTTTTTACACAGAGGGTGATGGGTGCCTGGAACTCGCTGCCGGGGGAGGTAGTGGAAGCAGATACGGTAGTAATTTTTAAGAGGCGTCTTGACAAATACATGAATATTAATGGGAATGGAGGGATATGGTCCCCGGAAGGATAGGGGGTTTTAGTTGACTCGGACAGCATGGTCGGTGCAGGCTTGGAGGGCCGAAGGGCCTGTTCCTGTGCTGTAATTTTCTTTGTTCCTTGTTCTTTGTACATCCCATAAAAATTCCCTTTACTGAGGGACTCTTTCCCCAATTCTCCCTCTGTGGTTATGACCACATCCATCTGCTGAGTGATTCCTCACGATCTATCTTCCAGGCAGCTCTCCTGCTCCTGTTCCGAGCCCCTTTCCCTTTTTTGGAATGCTGTGGGATGTTTTAATGACTGTTGAATTTCAGGTTAATGTTTGAGTGAGAATGATTGAATGTTTCCGGGGGATTTGACAGCTCATTCTGCAGTTTCCACAGCTCAGAGCGTTGCTGTCTGTTATCCATTTTCATTTTGCTTTCAAACAATAAATGGATTGATCTTGGTCACCTACTACACCTCAGGTCTGTGTCGGGGTGTGGGTGGGGGTGTGTCAGGGTGTGGGTGGGGGTGGGTCAGGGTGTGGGTGGGGGTCTGTGTCGGGAGTGTGAGTGGGGGTCTGAGTCGGGCTGTGGGTGGGGTTTTTTTTGGGGTGTGGGTGGGAGTCTGTCGGGGTGTCGGTAGGGGTCTGGGTGTGGGTGGGGGTCTGGGTTGGGGTGTGGGTAGGGGTCTGTGTCGGGGTGTGGGTCTGTGTCGAGGTGTGAGTGGGGGTCTGTGTCGGGGTGTGGGTGGGGGTCTGTGTCGGGGTGTGGGTGGGGGTCTGTGTCGGGGTGTGGGTGGGGCTCTGTGTCGGGGTGTGGGTGGGAGTCTGTGTCGGGGTGTGGGTGGGGGTCTGTGTCGAGGTGTGGGTGGGGGTCTGTGTCGGGGTGTGGGTGGGGGTCTGTGTCGGGGTGTGGGTGGGGGTCTGTGTCGGGGTGTGGGTGGGGTCTGTGTCGGGGTGTGGGTGGGGGTCTGTGTCGGGGTGTGGGTGGGGGTCTGTGTCGGGGTGTGGGTGGGGGTCTGTGTCGGGGTGTGGGTGGGGGTCTGTGTCGGGGTGTGGGTGGGGGTCTGTGTCGGGGTGTGGGTGGAGGTCTGTGTCAGGGTGTGGGTGGGGGTCTGTGTCGGGGTGTGGGTGGGGGTCTGTGTCATGGTGTGGGTGGGGGTCTGTGTCGAGGTGTGGGTGGGGGTCTGTGTCGGGGTGTGGGTCTGTGTCGGGGTGTGGGTGGGGGTCTGTGTCGGGGTGTGGGTGGGGGTCTGTGTCGGGGTGTGGGTGGGGGTCTGTGTCGGGGTGTGGGTGGGGGTCTGTGTCGGGGTGTGGGTGGGGGTCTGTGTCGGGGTGTGGGTGGGGGTCTGTGTTGGGGTGTGGGTGGGGGTCTGTGTCGGGGTGTGGGTGGGGGTCTGTGTCGAGGTGTGGGTGGGGGTCTGTGTCGGGGTGTGGGTGGGGGTCTGTGTCAGGGTGTGGGTGGGGGTCTGTGTCGGGGTGTGGGTGGGGGTCTGTGTCGGGGTGTGGGTGGGGGTCTGTGTCGGGGTGTGGGTGGGGGTCTGTGTCGGGGTGTGGGTGGGGGTCTGTGTCGGGGTGTGGGTGGGGGTCTGTGTTGGGGTGTGGGTGGGGGTCTGTGTCGGGGTGTGGGTGGGGGTCTGTGTCGAGGTGTGGGTGGGGGTCTGTGTCGGGGTGTGGGTGGGGGTCTGTGTCAGGGTGTGGGTGGGGGTCTGTGTCGGGGTGTGGGTGGGGGTCTGTGTCGGGGTGTGGGTGGGGGTCTGTGTCGTGGTGTGGGTGGGGATCTGTGTCGGGGTGTGGGTGTGGGTCTGTGTCGGGGTGTGGGTCAGGGTGTGAAGGTTTACTGTAGTTGAATACTTTACCTCGTCAGCACAGTATGAGCAGTCCTTGGCCACTCTCATGCATTCGGTGCAACTTTTGGCTCGACTGAGAAGGCAGTTATTGTCTAAAACAGAAGATTCAAAAAGGGTCAAATCTGCAGCAGCAAATGGTGAAAGATCAAAGCAGACACACATTCCACCTCAGTCACATGGTTTACATTGCCATTCCGTGATACCTTAAAGAGATTACCAGCAAATCAGTAACTTGGTTAACAAACGTTCTTGAATGTAGGTGATGAAGATCATTTCTGTGACCTCCCAATTGCCTCCCCCCTTGCAGCCCCAATTGATCACTGCCTCCCATCCGACAGCTAGTGGATCATTGCTACCAAATAAACCTGTTGGACTTTAACCTGGTGTTGTTAAACTTCTTACTGTGCCCACCCTGCACTCAGGACAATCCCACTCCTGATCACCTCCTCCCACCCTGCAAAGAACAAAGAACAAAGAAAATTACAGCACAGGAACAGGCCCATCGGCCCTCCAAGCCTGCACCAACCATGCTGCCTGACTTAACCAAAACCCCCTACGCTTCTGGGGACAATATCCCTCTATTCCCATCTCATTCATGTACTTGTCAAGACGCCCCTTAAAAGTCACTACCGTATCCGCTTCCACTATCTCCCCCGGCAATGAGTTCCAGGCACCCACCACTCTCTGTGTAAAAAATCTGCCTCGTACATCTCTTTTAAAACTTGCTCCTCACACCTTAAACCTGTGCCCCCTAGTAATTGACTCTTCCACCCTGGGAAAAAGGTTCTGACTATCCACTCTGTCCATGCCTCTCATAATCTTGTAGACTTCTTTCAGATCTCCCCTCAACCTCCGTCGCTCCAGTGAGAACAAAGCAAGTTTCTCCAACCTCTCCTCATAGGTAATGCCCTCCATACCAGGCAACATCCTGGTAAATCTTTTCTGTACCCTCTCCAAAGCCTCCACATCCTTCTGGTAGTGTGGCGACCAGAATTGAACACTATATTCCAAGTGCGGCCTCACTAAGGTTCTATAAAGCGTCAACATGACTTGCAATTTTTAAACTCAATACCCTGGCCGATGAAGGCAAGCATGCCATATGCCTTCTTGACTACCTTCTCCACCTGCATTGCCACTTTTAGTGCCTGTACACCCAGATCTCTTTGCCTATCAATACTCCAAAGGGTTCTGCCATTTACTGTATATTTCCTATCTGTATTAGACCTGTATTGCACCCAGGACAATCCCACTCCTGATCACCTCCTCCCACCCTGCACCCAGGACAATCCCACTCCTGATCACCTCCTCCCACCCTGCACCCAGGACAATCCCACTCCTGATCACTGCCTCCCATCCTGCACCCAGGACAATCCCACTCCTGATCACCTCCTCCCATCCTGCACCCAGGACAATCCCACTCCTGATCACCTCCTCCCACCCTGCACCCAGGACAATCCCACTCCTGATCACCTCCTCCCACCCTGCACCCAGGACAATCCCACTCCTGATCACCTCCTCCCACCCTGCACCCAGGACAATCCCACTCCTGATCACCTCCTCCCACCCTGTGCCCAGGACAATCCCACTCCTGATCACTGCCTCCCATCCTGCACCCAGGACAATCCCACTCCTGATCACCTCCTCCCACCCTGCACCCAGGACAATCCCACTCCTGATCACCTCCTCCCACCCTGCACCCAGGACAATCCCACTCCTGATCACCTCCTCCCACCCTGTGCCCAGGACAATCCCACTCCTGATCACTGCCTCCCATCCTGCACCCAGGACAATCCCACTCCTGATCACCTCCTCCCACCCTGTGCCCAGGACAATCCCACTCCTGATCACTGCCTCCCATCCTGCACCCAGGACAATCCCACTCCTGATCACTGCCTCCCATCCTGCACCCAGGACAATCCCACTCCTGATCACCTCCTCCCACCCTGTGCCCAGGACAATCCCACTCCTGATCACTGCCTCCCATCCTGCACCCAGGACAATCCCACTCCTGATCACTGCCTCCCATCCTGCACCCAGGACAATCCCACTCCTGATCACTGCCAGTGATACAAATCGATGGACTCTTCACCAGTGACCATTCCAGGAGATCCTGAAGATCTGAAGCCGCCCGTCTAAGGCCCAACATTGGCTGGGCTTGGCTTCATCCATTTCAGCGAGAGATCATTCCTACCAGGGAATTTCTGCACCATAATACAGGTGAGTTCTTTACTGGAAAAATATTTTTTAATAAAAGTAGAAATCTCACTTGTGTCTCCCTGACACCCAGTTCCCGACAGGACAACGATCAGCACTGAGCACCAGATCTTCCACTGCTCCATCTCCTGATAAAACACAAAGGGTTAATCGTTAGCTTTCCAGTATTGACTGAGGAAGATCATACATTAACTCTATTTCTCTGTCCACAGTTTTTCAAGCATTTGTTGCAGATATCCAGCATCCCCAGTTTTTTGCTGTTATAACCGTATACCCACATGTCCAAATCAGCCCATCGAGTCTGCATTGACTTTCTGAAAGAGCACTCTATCTGGGTCCACTCCATGTATTTAGCATGGCCAACCCACCTATCCTGCACATCTTTGGAGTCTGGGAGAAAACTGGAGCACCCGGAGGAAACCCACACAGACACAGAGAGAATGTGCAAACTCCACACAGTGACCCAAGCCAGGAATTGAGCCCAGCTCCCTGGCGCTGTGAGGCAGCAGGTACTAACCACTGTGCCACCGTGCTGGCCATTATGTTACTGTTCAATCCTCTGCTCAGAGTCACTTCCATTTTAATCATGAAATAAGAAGTGTTAGGTACAGGAAAGACTTCTTTGACTGAACAAGTTCATTTATTTTCAAAGGTTAGACACCCCTCCCACAACAGCCACCCCCACCCCCACCCCCCGCCATTCCATGCCTCAAGTCCTTTTCTCTCCAGTAGTACATCATCCCAGGTTTTGTGGTCAGCAGTAGAAGCCACTCACTGCACTAACACTTGTCCATAAACTTTCTATGATTTTTGCTGTGGAACTGGCAGTATTTAAAGAGCTACTCTGGCCTTCTCCAGAGGGCCTGGGCACGTGTGATCAGGGCATGCAACTGTTTATCATATTGAAGAATGGCTAATGAGGAGCAGAGTCTGCAGTAGGGAATATAAACTCTAATAGTTAATCCAATGGCAATTCATGAACTGGAAATAAATGGAGCAAGAGAAAGTTTGAACTAAGAGGTAAAAAGACACAAACAGTAAAAAAAAGTTTTATTTTATTTTAAATCTCTAATAATTATGATTTGAAGGAATGAGACTACACATGTGTAAAAGTGAATTTTCAGTTCCAGAGAGGTTATTTGACAGTAATTAAGCCACCCACCATTAAAAATGTACTTGCACTGAAATGGACATGTCTGGGGGCTTAATGGTATCTAATAAATTCTGATGGGACTTGACACAATAGGTGCTGAGGGGATGTTTCCCTCATGGAGACATTAGAACCAGGGGCAGACAAGAAAGTGGAGTTAAGGCCACAATCAAATCAACGGCGATTGAACAGAAGAGCAAGCTCAAGGGGTCGAATGGCCGCCTCCTGGTTCTGGGTAATGGGTAAGTATCAGAACTGCGCACTATTCCATGCCTAACCTCTGGGTGCGATACCATCATGGTGAGGATTCGAGCGGGTCAGTGCACCTGGGGGAGTGACTTCCTGACTTCCACCTGTAGCAACACGATCGCTGGGTCTTGCTGTCTGATTCCTAACATTAGCCTCAGCATTACCTACAGACTAAAACACCTGAATTACAGAGAAAACACACAATTGAAATAGGCAGTTTCTTTTAGTGTTTAACCTCGACAGGAGCATTCTCCCAATCCCGTTTGCCCACCTTTCCCAATATCTCAGCTTTACTCTGTAACATCTATCAATCTGTTTTTAATTGTTAACATGGTCTGTGGTCCAAGCGCTATTTCAGTGAGTGCACCGCACAGCCTCACAGCCCTCTGTGTAATAATGTTTCTCCTGTCCTGTTATAAATCTCCTACACCTGATCTTTTATCCTCTTGCCCTAGACTCCTCAATTACCAAATCTGTCACTTTCCATCTCATATTCCTTCATAAGGTTAAGCACTTAAGTCACATAACCCCAGAATCTCCTCTGTCCCAATGAAAACAGCTTCAATGTGCATATCTTTAATTCTATTTCTATTTCCTAATACCAGGCAGCAACTTTGGGAATCTGTATTGGACTCTCCCTGTTCCCTCAACCTTCCCATAGTGAGGGGGCCAGCTCTCCAGCTGTGACCCCACTGTGTAAATTCCCCATTGCATGTTTACCTATAAATGTTTCTATTGTAAAAATCTGTTAGTTTGTTTTTTAATGGCCTTTTCCAGTTGATGTGAACTGCATCACTCTTGCCCCTGAGTCAGCAGCTGTGTGTTGAAGCCCCATTCTGAGCCCGTAATGCAGGCGGACACTCCGGTGCAGTACCGAGGGGAATGCGGCACTGTCAGAGAATGTGTCCTTCACATGAAATATTAAAGCCAGTCTCTCAGATATATGTAAAAGATTCGCCGGTGCTGTTACAGAGAAGAGCAGGAGAGTTCTCCCTGTTCCCTTGCCTGTTATTTTGCTCTCAACTAACCGCGCAAAAACAGATTATTTGATCATTATCACATGGGATTATCATGTCGAGTCGTGCTGCATGCAGGTTTGCTACAATTGTGACTACACTTCCTAAGTGCTCCATTGGCTGTCAAGTGCTTTGGAAGATGTCCTGAGGTGGCGAAATATAGAAATCTGTTTTTTATTCATCTGTGGGACATGGGCATCGCTGGCTGCCCAGCATTTATTGCCCATCCCTATTTGCCTGGGGGCTGCTGAGAGTCAAACACATTGCTGTGGCTCTGGAATTGCATGTAGGCCAGACCAGGTAAGGACGGCAGATTTCCTTCCCTAAAGGATACCAGTGATTCAGATGGGTTTTTCTGACAATCGACAATGGTTTCATGGTCGTCAGTAGATTCTTAATTCCAGATATTTTTTATTGAATTCAAATTCCACCATCTGCTGTGGCGGAATTCGAACTCAGGTCCCCAGAACATTAGCTGAGTTTCTGGATTAATAGTCTAGCAATAATACCACTCGGTCATCGCCTCCCCTAATACAAACACTTTTCTTTTCCTCTCCCTCTGGAGCACTAAAGCCAAGAGATTAATGTGCCCTTCTGCTTTGAATGTCTCAGTTAAGAAATATTTAGATGAGCACTTGAATCGCTGCAGCATATAAGGCTACGGACCAAGTGCTAGAAAATGGAATTAGAATGATAGGTATTTGATGGCTGGTGCAGACATGATGGCCAAAGGGCCTCTTTCCATGCTGTAAAACTCTAAGACTCTACACTGCATGTAATTATTGTCCAGTTATATCGTTATACCTGTTCACTTGCTGATTCCTGTACTTGGACTCCTAAATCTCTGTGTTCCTCCAGAGGACCAAAGGCTAGTGAATGAATTGAGGTGCAGATCAGCCATGATCTAAGTGAATAGCTCATCAGGTTCATGGAGCTGAATGGCCTTCTCCTCTTCCTACATTGGCTGATCTCAGCTGAGGCAACAAGAGGGCCACTGTTCAAAGGCGGCAAATCATCCAAGCTTTCCAGTCCTGATTCATATCCAGTCAATCCCTTTCCCTCCCCACCCATGTGTATCAGACACTGGGAGACTTGTGTAGTTGAAAATCCTATTGGCGTTTGTTAGGTCACATGGGGTAGGCCTCTGCTCGCTCATCCAGCCCCTGCACCACTCTCCCTTTCCCACTGAAAACAAATCCAGCAGAGCTCAATGGAGGGGGAACAGAACGGGCAGAAAGGCTTTAACTGCAGAAAAACAGAGCCCCGTTAATGGTTCAGGATTATTCTGTTTTCTGTAGAATTAACAGCATCATTCCTGCAATCTCCCATAATAATAATTCCCCAATCAATGGATGATAAACCTCGGTTGACACTAACCAAATACAACCAAATACAGTACAACCCTCTGTTTGTTCCTCGAAGATTCTTGACAGGGTAAATGATGAGAGGATCTTGAGGAGGATCCAGAACTAGGGGCAGCATAGTCTCAGTGATGCACTATCAATCAAGCAAAGACTAGTTTGTATGCAAGAACAAATAGGCTTTTATTAGCAAAAGACTTGGAGCACACCCATGCTGATGAACTGGTCCAGAGACTGAGGCAGGGGGTGGGGAGCAGTCACCTTTATACCTGGACCAGGGGGGGAGGAGTCCCAGGCAGGGCCGGCAGGGGCATGTCCAGGCATGTCACACACACACACAGGCAATAAGCTAACAGTGGTTTACCACACTCAGAATAAGGGAATGGAGATTGGGAGGAATTTGCTCTCTCAGAGGATCATTAATCTTTGGAATTCTCAATCCTGGAAGAGCTGTGAAGGGTGAATTATTGAATATATTCAAGGCTGAGACAGACAGATGTTTGACTGGAGGGGAATCGAGGGTTATGGGGGACACAGAGGTAGATTTACAGTGAAGCACACTGTGCCAAGGCACAGGGCTCTGACCAATGGGGGGCCCCATGCCAGCCGGTACACTGGGCACCCAGTCAGAGCCTGATCACTCCACATTTGCTGATAGGCTCAAAAATGAAGTGAAATGTGGTGTGTGACACACTTGAGGAAGGGTCAGACCACACTCTGCAGACAAAATTTCTGGTCAAATTACATACTTCCTATCAACTTCAGGAAGCGTAGTGGATGACATGCCCCTGTCTACATCAACGGGGATGAAGTGGAAATGGTTGAGAGCTTCAGGTTTCTAAGTGTCCAGATCACCAACAACCATGTGGACGTTATAGTTAAGAAAGCCCACCAGCGCCTCTACTTTCTCAGGAGGCTAAGGAAATTCGGCATGTCTGCTACAACTCTCACCAATTTTTACAGATGCACCATAGAAAGCATTCTTGTATCACAGCTTGGTATGGCTCCTGCTCTGTCCAAGACAGCAAGAAACTACAAGGGTTGTGAACGTAAGCCCAGTCCATCGCACAAACCAGCCTCCCATCCATTGACTCTGTCTACACTTCCTGTCACCTCGGAAAAACAATCAGGATAATTAAGGATGCCACGCACCACGGACATTTCCTCTTCCACCTTCTTCCATCAGGAAAAAGGTACAAAAGTTTGAGGTCACGTACCAACCGACTCAAGAACAGCTTCTTCCCTGCTGCTGTCAGACTTTTGAATGGACTTACCTTGCATTAAGTTGATCTTTCCCTACACCCCAGCTATGACCGTAACACTATATCCCGCACCTTCTCCTTTCCTTCTCCCTATGTACTCTATGAACGGTATGTTTTGTCTGTATAGCGCGCAAGAAACAATACTTTTCACTGTATACTAATATATGTGACAATAATAAGTCAAATCAAAGTTTCAGAGAACATTTCACCTTTTGCCAGGAAAATTTTCACAAAGATGTTAATCCAGTCACCTCACACAGACCCCCACAATCACCAACACCACCCCACACACCTTAAACAGACCCCCATAATCCCCAACACCACCCCACACCCTCACACATACCCCCACAATCCCCAACACCACCCCACATCCTCACACAGACCCCCACAATCCCCAAAACCACCCCACATCCTCACACAGACCCCCACAATCCCCAACACTACCCCACACAGACCCCCACAATCCCCAACACCACCCCACACCCTCACACCGACCCCCACAATCCCCAACACCACCCCACACCCTCACAGACCCCTACAATCCCCAACACCACCGCACACCCTCACACAGACCCCCACAATCCTCAACACTACCCCACACCCTCACACAGACCCCTACAATCCCCAACACCACCCCATACCCTCTCTCAGACCCCCACAGCCCCAACACCACCCCACACCCTCATACAGACCCTCACAGCCCCAACACCACCCCACACCCTCACACAGACTCCCACATCCCCAACACCACCCCACACCCTCACACAGACTCCCACATCCCCAACACCACCCCACACCCTCACACAGACCCCCACAGTCCCAACACCACCCCACACCCTCACACAGACCCTCACAGCCCCAACACCACCCCACACCCTCACACAGACTCCCACATCCCCAACACCACCCCACACCCTCACACAGACCCCCACAGTCCCAACACCACCCCACACCCTCACACAGACCCCCACAGCCCCAACATGCACTCCCTCCACAACCCCCAACACAGATCCCCTCAATTTGCTGCGTAACTGAGAACAGGGTCACACTTTTCTAAATAACCTGGGGAGGGTCACAGTTTAAAGGCAAACTCTAGCTCAGAGTTAAATAAAAAAAACACCTTCTAGAAAATAAACATCTTTAAAACTGGGGCCAGCCCCCAAATCCATCAGAGGTGAATCATTGAAATACAACTCTGTTTCTGATTGGCCACTTGGAGCATTTGTTCCGAGGCGGGGATGATGGTTGGGAAAATGGGGATAACCAGAGGAACGTTTCACACCCACCCACAAACAACACCAACCCCACACACCCACCCACAAACAACACCAACCCCACACACACCCACATATACCCCATTACACCCACACACCCCCCCACACACACACATCCACACCCACCCAACCCCCCCACACACACACACCCCAAAACACCCCCACCCACATTCCACCCCCCCGCACACACCCCAACCCTGACACATACCCTCCAACACTGCCCATTGGATCAGAGTGAATTTGCCTCCGGGATCAGGGTGCATTATCCCCTGGGATCAGGGTGCATTATCCCCCGGGATCAGGGTGCATTATCCCCTGGGATCAGGGTGCATTATCCCCCGGGATCAGGGTGCATTATCCCCCGGGATCAGGGTGCATTATCTCCCGGGATCAGGATGAAACCTCCCCGGGATCAGGGTGCATTACCCCCGAGATCAGGGTGCGTTATCCCCTGGGATCAGGGTGCATTATCCCTCAGGATCAGGGTGAATTTGCCCTGGGATCAGAGTGCATTATCCCCCGGGATCAGGGTGAATTTGCCCCAGGATCAGGGTGCATTATCCCCCGGGATCAGGGTGAATTTGCCCCGGGATCAGGGTGCATTATCCCCCGGGATCAGGGTGCATTATCCCCTGGGATCAGGGTGCATTATCCCCTGGGATCAGGGTGCCTTATCCCCTGGGATCAGGGTGCATTACCCCTGGAATCAGGGTGCATTATCCCTCAGGATCAGGGTGAATTTGCCCTGGGATCAGAGTGCATTATCCCCCGGGATCAGGGTGAATTTGCCCCGGGATCAGGGTGCATTATCCCCCGGGATCAGAGTGCATTATCCCCCGGGATCAGGGTGCATTATCCCCCGGGATCAGGGTGCATTATCCCCCGGGATCAGGGTGCATTATCCCCTGGGATCAGGGTGAATTTGCCCCGGGATCAGGGTGCATTATCCCCCGGGATCAGAGTGCATTATCCCCCGGGATCAGGGTGCATTATCCCCCGGGATCAGGGTGCATTATCCCCTGGGATCAGGGTGAATTTGCCCTGGGATCAGGGTGCATTATCCCCTGGGATCAGGGTGCATTATCCCCCGGGATCAGGGTGCATTATCCCCTGGGATCAGGGTGCATTATCTCCCGAGATCAGGGTAAATTTGCCCCGGGATCAGGGTGCATTATCCCCCGGGATCAGGGTGCATTATCCCCTGGGATCAGGGTGAATTTGCCCCGGGATCAGGGTGCATTATCCCCCGGGATCAGGGTGAATTTCCCCCGGGATCAGGGTGAATTTCCCTTGGGATCAGCGTGAATTTCCCCCGGGATCAGCGTGAATTTGCCCCGGGATCAGGGTGCATTATTCCCCCAGGATCAGGGTGCCTGCTCCCGGTCACTTTCTGAGGAATGTGTCACTTTCTCGGAGCCTCCTGTCCCGGAGCGAATTCCCTCCACATCCCTGAGCCCAAAGCCGCCCGGAAACCTCCAGCCCAGGTGGAAAGTTTTGAAGTTCACCTACCTGCAGTTGTTGGTGAGATTTGTCCCGGTGAAATGTGGGGTTTTGTGCCTGTCTCTGAGCCTGTGCTCGCTGCGCTGGGAACTGGCTGCAGTCTGCCCCAGAGCTTGCAGCTTGTTTCCTCTCTCTCTCGGGGCAGGTATGTACCTGGTGCCGATCAGCGTCACCCTGTGACTAACTCCAGCATTCCTCACTTACCTGCCGGGGCAAGATCACAGCCCAACGCCTCCCCCACCCAGGGGAAATTCACTGGATCAAACCCAACATCAGGGCAGCCTCTGTACAAAGTCCCTTTGCTAATCCCAGCAAACATGCCAGTCCCAAGCCAGGGCTGAACTCCAGGCTGAAGGGGTGTTGCACTATCGGAACCCCAGGGTGGGTTCTCCCCAGTGACCCGGTCAAAATGTATCCACCAATCAACATCATTAAAACGACAAACAGGTTAAAACTGGAAATCTATCGCATTGCCTCTCTGTGAGACCTTGTTCTGCATAAACATCCGCTACTGCCCTTTAACAGGAATTCTGTGAGGTTCTGGGGGGATATTTCACAGAAAGGCAATAAGATACTCTGTGAACAAGTCTCTTCTTTCAATTTTAGTACGGTAGGTATCAACATACTCATCTACATTCACCTCCCGAAATCCTAACGGATGCAGCTACACAGCTCCACTAATCCCAAACAATGCAGCACTGAATCCCAGGAATATAACACATTGGTACACTTTGCAGTGCTCCCGCCACACTCACAACATCAGAGGAATGCTCTGTGACATCCTAGCCAAGATAAAGCCTATCATTTCCTCAGCACTGATTTAACCCAAATGTGAATGTGAGTAAGGAGTGGTCAGAAATTTGAGTTAAAAGGTTTGAGTAGTGTTGTTGATCTGTGGTTCCTGTGCTTTCACAACTGGATCAACCAACATGATGAGCGAGGAAGTTAAAAAGTCAGCATTTTCTTGTTGTTGCTTGTTGACCATCTAGTCTGTAGTAGCTGGCTCACTGACCACTAGAATCCTCTCCTCGCCAACACCAGTGACTCAATCCCTGCCTCATCCCTCACAGCATGGGCTCATTCTCCTGCATTTCGATGGTGGGATCTGTTTAAAGAGGATGTGTAGCCTGTTAGCGTTGCGGTGTGTGATGCTGCTCTGATTTAGTTGGAGGGATGCTATTGTTTCTCATTAATCTATTAAGAGCAGATCGAGATCCCTGATCCTTGATCAGTTGGGCCAGTGGACTGATGAATGGCAGATGGAATTTAATTTAGTTAAATGCAAATCGGGGCAAGACTTACTCAATTAATAGTAAGGCGTTGGGGAGAGTTATAGAACAAAGAGATCTAGGAGTACAGGTTCATAACTCCTTGAAAGTGGAGCCACAGAGGAGAGGGTGGTGAAGGCATTCGGCATGCTTGGTTTCATTGGTCAGAACATTGAATACAGGAGTTGGGATGTCTTGTTGAAGTTGTACAAGACATTGGTAAGGCCACACTTGGAATACTGTGTACAGTTCTGGTCACCCTATTATAGAAAGGATATTATTAAACTAGAAAGAGTGCAGAAAAGATTTACTAGGATGCTACTGGGACTTGATGGTTTGAGTTATAAGGAGAGGCTGGATAGACTGGGACTTTTTTCCCTGGAGTGTAGGAGGCTGACAGGTGATCTTAGAGCGGTCTATCAAATAATGATGGGCATAGATAAGGTAGATAGTCAAGTGTTGACACCTTTCCTCAGCCCAGAATTGGACACAATGCTCCAGCTGAGATCAAACCAGTGTTTAGCAAATGCTCATAATCATTTCCTTGCTTTTGTACTCTCTGCCTCTATTTAGGATCCTGTGTGTCTTATTCACCCCTTTCACAACCTGCCCTAAAACCGTCAATAATTTGTGCACAGGTGCACCCAGATCTCTCAGTTCCTGCACTCCTTTTTAGAATTGTATCTGAAATTTACTCTGCCTCTTTTCACTCTCTCTACACTTCTCTGTATTAAATTTCATCGGCCACTTGTCCAACCACTCCACCAGCCTATGTCCTCTTCAGGTCTATCGCTATCCTCAGAGTTCACAGTACCTCCAAATTTTGTGATATCTGCAAATTTTGAATAATGACCTGTACACCTAAATCTGTGTCATGAATAATATCAAGAATAGCAGGTGGCCCTAATCTTGAATCCTGGGAAACTCCATTGTAAGCCTTCCTCTAGTCTGAAAAGCAACCATTTCATCACTATTTTGTTCCCTGTCACTTAGCCAACCTTGTATCCCCTGTCTCTGTTCTTCCATGGGCTTCTGACAAGTCTATTATGTGGCACTTTATCTGATGTCTTTTGAAAGTCTTTATACGCCACATAAACCGCATCACCCTCACCAAACATCCATAGGACCATAAGACATAGAAGCAGAAGTAGGCCATTCATTCCATCGAGTCTGCTCCATCATTCAATGAGATCATGACTCATCTGATATGACAATCCTCAACTTCACTTTCCCGCCTTATCCCCATAAACCTTGATTCCCTTACTGATTAAAAATCTATCTCAGCCTTGAACATACTTAATGACCCAGCCTCTACAGCCCTCTGCTGTAAAGAATTCCATAAATTCTTTCCCCTCTAAGAGAAGAAATTCCTCCTAATCTCTGACTTAAATGGGGGGCCCCTTACTCTGCGATTATGCTCGCTGATCCTTCCACAAGTGGAAACAACCTCTCAGCATCTACTCTGTCAAGCCCCCTGAGAATCCGAATGTCTCAATAAGGTCGCCGTTCATTCTTCTAAATGCCAATGAATAAGGACCCAACCTACTCAACCTCTCCTCATAAGACAATCCTTTCATCCCAGGATCAACCTTCTCTGGACTGCCTCCAATGCTAGTATATCTTTCCTTGGGTAAGGGGCCCAAAACTGTTCACAGTATTCCAGGTGTGGTCTAACTTGCGCACTGTATAGTTTTAGAAAAACTTCCCTCTGTAGCATTTTTGTGTCAATCTTACCACTAGCCTTCCCATCTATTATTGTGTCATCTGCAAACTTGTCAATAGTACATTCACTTCCCTCGTCCAAATCATTAATATATATTATAAATCAGTGGTTCCCAAAGTGTGCGGCGTGCCACACTGGTGCAGCGAGAGAGGATGGCAAGTGTGGCGGGAAGATTCAAGGACAATCAAAGAAACATTTAAACATGGTTTAAACAAGGATTGTTTTATACTTTCTGGATGTCCCATGATCATATTATAAAGTAGTTGTGTTCTATGTTATGAATCAAGCACTGCTAGGAATTGTTTTTTTTTGTTTTTGAATGTATTTCTTATCAATAAAAAATTCGGTGTGGCGCGAGCAAATTTTTATTCCGAAAGTGCGGCCCAGTGAAAGAAGTTTGGGAACCACTGTTATAAATAGTTGTGGCCCCAGCACGTATCCCTGTGCAACTCGGCCAGTTACAGGTTGCCATCCTAAAAATGTCCCGCTTATTCCCAACTTTCTGTTTTCTATCAGCCAATCCTCTATCTATACTAATATACTACCCCTAACACCATGGGCTCTTACATTGTTAAGTAGACTTTTGTGCGATTTTTGGAAATCCAAGTATATTACATCTTCTGGTTCCCCTTTATCTATCCTCAAAAAAATCTAATAAATTCTAATAAATTTGTCAGGCATGATTTCCCTTCATGAAGCTATGCTGACTCTTCTTGATTATATTATGTATTTCTAAGTGGTCTGCTATTACATCCTTTATAATGGACTCTACTATTTTCCCAATCACAGAAGTTAAGCTAACTTGCAAATAGTTACCTTTTTTTGTCTCCCTCCCCTTTTGAATAAGGGTGTTATATTGGCAGTGTTCCAATCCTCTGGGACTTGCAGAATTTAAGTATTTTTGGTGCATCCACTATTTCTGTAGCTACTTCCTTTAATATCCTGGGATGCAACCCATCAGGCCCAGGGGACTTATTGGACTTTAGCCCCATTAGTTTCCCGAGCACATTTTCCCTGATGATAATTATTGTTTTATTTCCTTTTGCAAACCCCTCCCCCTTTTTCCCCTTGATTATTTAGTATTTTTGGAATGGTATTAGTGTCTTCCATCATGAAGACAGACAAACAATATTGATTTAACTCCTCTGCCATTTCCTGGTTCCCCATTATTATTATTTTTTTTACTCATTTGTGGGACATGAGCGTTGCTGGCTGGCCAGCATTTATTGCAGACAGGGTAAGGACGGCAGATTTCCTTCCCTAAAGGACATTAGTGAACCAGATGGATTTTTCTGACAGTCAACTATGGTTTCATGGTCATCAGTAGATTCTTAATTCCAGATATTTTTTATTGAATTCAAATTCCACCACCTGTCATGGCGGGATTCAAACTCGGGTCCCCAGAACATTAGTTGAGTTCCTGGATTAATAGTCTAGTGATAATACCACTAGGCCATCACCTCCCCTTTTCCACAATCTCATTCTCCAGGGGCCAATGTTCACTTTGGCCTCTCTATTCCTTTTTATATATTTAAAGAAGTTCTTACGTGGGGTTCCATGGCAGGCTGAAATATACGTCAAAGGCTTTGAGTATGGTCTCAAAGTCCACAATGGATTCCTCCACACCCTGTCTTCGGAGAACATCATTTGTTATTGGACCTACAGCATAAGGAAAGGAACTGACCTGGTGCTTCTGGTCTTCAGAGTGAAGGCTTGATGCTGCTCGATGTCCATACTCCCATGCTGGCCTCAGCGCAGGCCTTTGAGACAAAGGGTGGAGTGGGGATAGGGGCAGTGGCCGTTTGCCAGATATGGTCGTCATTACCTCTTTCAAGTGTAACTCCTTTATTCATCGATTTTTGACAAGCTGCTATCAAGATTTCCTTCACTCTGTGGTTCCTTCAATAACACTGATGCATTTTTTTTCGTCAATGTCTTTACTCTTGCCCCTATCTTCTGAGATGGTCTCTCTATCAATTATTTGGTTAGTCGACAGACTACTGTCGTTCACTGGTCTTAGCTTAACATTTGTTTATTGAAGCTATTTCTAAGCACATCACAGAGGAAACACATTGCTCCTCGGTTTGGTGGCACAGTGGTTAGCACTGCTGCCTCACAGTGCCAAGGACCTGGGTTCAATTCCAGCCTCGGGTCACTGTGTGGAGTTTGAATGTTCTCCCCATGTCTGCATGGGTTTCCTCCCACACTCCAAAGATGTGTATAAATGGTAATATATTTCCAAGTCAGGTTGGTGTTTGTTTTGTATAATATTCTTGTTCTTGTGCTAGCACAGAATATTCAAAGAGCTTGCTTGAGGTAAGGAAAACATTAACTTCACTGAGAAACAGTCTACTGTGGCTTCATCTGGCCACGGAGCTTCACAAAAGAGAGCAGGATCATCAGATTGTCATTTCCTTTGATGATGTGTACTGTCCCTTTAGCATGTCGCAGTTAGAATGAACCCCTTATACTACATCTCCCCCAAGTGTCTGTTTTCCCCCATTACTCTACATCTCCCCAAGTCTCTTTTTTATAGGGACAACCACTGTGGCTCTTTCACTGGTTGAGCTGAACAGCTTCTCCTTTGGAGGAGATTGGGGATTTGAGTCGTGTGTGCGTGATCCCTCAGACTCTCCTGGGCAGAAAGAGAATTAACAGATGAGTCTGGTTTAGCACTCACGCCGTCATCTGGATCTCTCAATGAACCCAGCATCTCTGGTTCGTTCGCTATTGTAGATGACAGCTTTGACTGTGTAGGAGGTTGTTTGTGTGTGTGGAAACCAGGGCATGTCTTTCTGTCTCACTGTACTTTTTCAGTGTGAGTGAGGTAGAACAAAGGGGTGTGGTGTCTGTTTAATCACTTGTCCACAATGAGCTTGGTCTGGAATTCACAGGCTCTCCAGGTTGGATTCTGGTAGATTCTGCTTTGTGAAGTTCGTCATAGTTCCACATCTAACTGGAAGATTATATAGTGTGTGTGGAACAATTGAAAGTTGAGTTCTCAGTCTTCTTCCCCTGAGCAGTTCACATGGTGCTGGAGCCTTTTGGAGTGGAGTCAAATAAAAGCTCGAAGTGGAAGTTGAATGTCCTCGTTCTTCCTCATCAATGCTTTCACTGTACACACTCCCCTTTCAGCTTCACTGTTAGCTTGGATTTGAGGGGATCTTGGTGAGTTGGTAGTGTGGACAAATCCGTACAATGCCATGAACTATTTGAGGTTTCGTTGGCAAACCCTCTGAGATTACAAGGTCTGGGATTCCATGTGTTTCAAACATCTTCAGTGAAGTAAGTAACATTTTCAAAAGTGTGTCCCTACAGTTGTTGGACTTCTCTCCATCTTGAGTCGTAGTCCAATATGGTCAAGAGCATCTTACCTTTGTGTTCAAACAGGTCCATCCCAAGATGCTCTCGTGGCCTTGATAGAAAGGAAGATGACATCAATGGTTCATTTATCTTCTGACAATGAGTATCAGTTTGATGTCATCTCATCCATTGATATTGAGAGACCTAAATGGAATTTCTTGCTCTGGTCTGACATTTTGTGATGCTCAAATGTCCTTGGTGCAATTGATTTGATTTGACTTGATTTATTATTGTTGCATGTATTGGGATAGAGTGAAAAATATTGTTTCTTGCGCGCAATACAGACAAAGCATACTGTACATAGGGAAGAAAAGGAGAGGGTGCAGAATGTAATGTTATAGTCATAGCTAGGGTGTAGAGAA
Organism: Mustelus asterias; assembly: GCF_964213995.1. Classification (NCBI taxonomy): domain Eukaryota; kingdom Metazoa; phylum Chordata; class Chondrichthyes; order Carcharhiniformes; family Triakidae; genus Mustelus; species Mustelus asterias. The sequence continues at coordinate 57,331,530 of NC_135812.1, read as the reverse complement.
AGATCAATTTATTATAAGGTAGGTCCATTCAAAAGTCTGATGGGAACACGGGAACATGGGAAGAAGCTGTTCTTGAGTCGGTTGGTATATGACCTCAGACTTTTGTATCTTTTTTCCAATGGAAGAAGGTGGAAGAGAGTATGTCTGGGGTGCGTGGGGTCCTTAATTATGTTAGCTGCTTTTCTGAGGTAGCGGGAAGTGTAGACAAGAGTCAATGGGTGGGAGGCTGGTTTGCTTAATGGACTGGGCTTTGTTCATGACCCCTTGTAGTTTCTTGCGGTCTTGGACATAGCAGGAGTCATACCAAGGTGTGATACAACCTTTCTATGGTGTATCTGTAGAAGTTGGTGAGAGTCATAGCGGACATGCCAAATTTCCTTAGCCTCCTGAGAAAATAGAGGTGGGCTTTCTTAACTATCGCATCGGCATGGAGGGATCAGGACAGGTTGTTGGTGATCTGGTCACCTAGAAACCTGAAGCTTTTGACCCTTTCCACTTCATCCCCGTTGATGTAGACAGGGGCATGCCCTCCACTACGCTTTCTGAAGTCAATGACTATCTCCTTCATTTTAGTGACATTGAGGGAGAGATTATTGTCGACACACCAGTTCACCAGATTCTCTGTCTCTTTCCTACACTCCGTTTCATCATTGTTTGAGATCCAACCCACTACGGTGGTATCATCAGCAAACTTGAAAATCGAGTTGGAGGGGAATTTGGTCACACAGTCATAGGTGTATAAGGAGGGGCTGAGGACACAGCCTTGTGGAGCACCAGTGTTGAGGATGATCATTGAGCTGTTGTTACCTATCCTTACTGATTGAGGTAATTGTTGCAGTATATTCTATGATCATCTTGCTGGTGCCAGTACAGAGCGAGACTGCGGATAGTTGGGAACCTGTCTCGGGGGCAGGGAATTCATATGGTGTTCGTAGAAGTGGAAATGACTAGGGTTGGGAAGCATTTTCCGATCAGGGCCAGTGTGATCTCCTGGACTCGTTTCGATCGCCTCAGGGGGTCGGAGAGGAATTTCCCAGATTCTTTTTCCCCATATTGGCCCTGGGGTTTTCACTCTGGGTTTTCGCCTCTCCCTGGAGATCACATGGTCTGGAATGGGGGGGTGGGGGTGAGTTAATAGGTTGTGATGAACAAAGCATCGTAGCTGTGAGGGACAGCTCGGTGGATAGGATATTGGTATGTAGATAGGCTGGAAAATTGGGCGGGGATCCTGGATTCAGGATTCAATCCTGGACCGGGGAGCGGCGCGGGCTTGGAGGGCCGAAGGGCCTGTTCCTGTGCTGTATTGTTCTTTGTTCTTTGTTCTTATATCGAGTCTGAGAACTCTCAGAATGAGTAAACCATCAACTGCGCTGAGCTGTCCTCTCTGTTCATAGCACTGTCTGAGAATGGGATTATGTTTGGCCATCCTTTGATGCAGTCCTCTCTGACCGAGGCATCAGAATTTTGTGCAGCTCTGACTTCATTCGGAGTTGTTGTTGGTAGAGCTGTGCTTGTTGTTGATGCAAAAGGTTTGTTCAACAAGGGCCACATCACCCTGTTCAGGTCGTGCTGCTTTCCAGGTCATAGTGAGTGAACCAAAACAGCAGGTGACCAGCAGCATCTCTTTGATTCTTTCAAAACACCTCTGTGGTGCTCCCTCCCATCACTGTGCATTGTCCAATTGCAATAGTGGATGTATTGGCTTATGAACAACAGTTAGGCTGGGTAAAATGTTCTGACTTAGTCTACCATATCCATGGATTTCTGGAGCTCAGTCATGTTGTGAGAAGATGGAAACTCCTTAATTGCTCTTGTCTTCAGTGGATCAACTCTGACAGCAGAAGTATTGCATTTGGTTGTCCTCTGACCTTGAGTTCTAAACCTGCTGTCTGGCTAGTTTTTTTTGCATGATAGCTGAAGAGAACTTTACTCCAACTATGATTCAGCATCAGAAACTTCTGTCTAATTTAAGGCATGTCTTGTTTTCCATTACTGCAATATCAGTACTGCAGTAGCTTCTGCTTGATTCCTGGATCTCTCTCAGAAAAGCTATCTCAATATCAATGATATCTTCTATTTCATGGATCTTGCCACTTTTCAAAGACTTGCCTTTGTGCATATTCTGTATGAGATTCTTGCTGTGGCACACAGCCTGGAGTGATCCTTCTTTCTGCAAAAATTACATTTGGCTTCATTGGTGGGACAATTTTTGGGCCTGTGTTTTTTCCCGCCACACTGCTTACAGTTGGGGGGGGGGGGGGGGGGGGAGGTTGTTGCACACTTCCTGCTTCTCTTGATATTTTGCAGCCTCTCTTTTAAATTTAACATGCTTCATGGAGTCACTCATTTTTGGGATATGGTCCTCTCTGTCACCCTGAATCAGTCATTGAATTTACTTCCTGACCTCCACTTGTCTGTTCGGTTGTATTGCCTTTGTTAAAATTAAAACATCCGACTGTAAGTGATCAGGCACTGCTTCATCCAATACTCCGACAAGATCTCTGTCCCTGATCAGTTCATCTTTTAAACTGTCTTTTAAACTGTCATATTCAGATCTTGCAAATCTCTGCAAAATATTGATAAATGTGTCAAAACTCTCCTCCTATTTTTGGGTACGTTTGTTAAATTTAATATGTTAGACAATGGTATTCTTTTCCAGGTTGAAGCAGGCATCAAGTACTTTTATTACTTCATTGTTCATAGTATTTTCTTCACTGAATCCTTGCCTGACAGGGATAGTGTCTGCACAGCCACTTATTACATATCAGAGCGTATTGGCCTGCTTACTGCTCAGCTTCACAGTGAGGTTTGATGTGGTGCGATATCTGGTAAATCTCCGGCACCGAATCAGCCATGTTTCTGCTTAGACCTGTGACTTTTCCAGGTCTGTTCTTTCACTTGCTGCCACTGTTCCTGGTCTTGTTGCACGAACACAGAGTCTGCTTAAGGAAAACACTAACTTTATTGAGAAACTTCTCACATAGGCTTCATCTTCCCATGAGGCCTACAAGATAGAACAAAATCATGAGATGCTGCATCACTTCCTGTGATGATGCACACTGTGACTCATTAGCACTTTCTTCCTCCTCTATGCTTAACTCCCATTCTCAGCAAATTTCCATTTTAAACTTTTTACTCTGCTGTTCATTCCATTTCAACATTCATTCTTTCTGTGCTCATGAAACAAGAGGCTATTTGGCCCATCAGTCCACTTCTTTGACGGTCGAAACAAAATATTAACTCTACCCACCCATTTAATCTCCTTCCATGGCCCCTGGTACATTCTATACAATTATGGACTCCACCTGCCGATTTAGTCCCGTTTGGGGACTATTAGACATGTGACAGTAGAGTCACAGTTTGACAAAGCAGCTCACAAATAGCTACTGCCCTATTGCTGGCCATGCCTGAATTACTCACTGAATTTCACCAACTATTTCCATGTCAATGGCTTCTCTGTCAGTCTTTGTGAAAAGTCCTGGCAGCCTCTGTGCTGTTGTTTCGAGAATGCAAGTGTCCACGAGCCCTGCATTCTTTTTAACTGCCTCCTCGCACATATCAGTACCATCGACTATTTGGTACATGGTCAGAAATGGTGTTCATCTGAAATATTGTCAGGATTTTGACATATATTTATGAGAATATTGACACCAAGATTGTTACTGTAAATTATGCTGAATGCATTCACTAATTGACCTCAGGACATCCTAAAGTGCTTTCCAGCCCGTGAAGTCGTTTTGAAATGTAGTCACTGTTATCGTGTTGTTAGGGTATCAGATCAGAAACTCCAGGATATGTTATGAAGTTAGATTAGGCCCCAACAATTTGCTATTTTGACATTAATGTGAGGATATGAGGTTTCAGTCCAGGCACAAATCTACTGACAAACTGGGAAGCTTTTTAGCAAAACAAAGTTTATTTAACAACACAGTCTAACTGTAACAAATGAATTAGCTTAACATTTAACAATCGAATAATACGAACATGAGAAGTTACGATTCTTAACTGCTCACCTATCCCCCTCTTTAAAATTAGTCAGCAAAACACAGACCAATCTGCTTGTACTTAGGCTGCTCGTTTTGGAGCTTTTAGACAACCTCTAGAGAGCCAGAGACATGCCTTGCTTCTTTCAGAACCAGGCAGCAACTGCTTGTTTTAAAAACAGAAACTGTGTTTTCCCTGCAAACTTAGCTCATTGCAATAAGCACATGACTCTATCCCTGTCAATCAACCTAATCCAAACTCTATTCTGACACCCCCAGGGGAGAACACAAATGCATTAGCTTAACTTGAAACAAACACTCTAGGTCTAAAGTGGGTTCTTATCCTGTGCTCCCAGCTATCAATTTAAAGGTTTTGCTAGACAAATCGGCACCCTGCAAAACAGACCTGAATTCTATCACACCCCTTACAGTAAACATGAAATAGATATACTTCTTAAAGGCATCACAATGTAGGAAACAATGTAGAAGCCAAATTGCACGCAGCAAGCTCACACAAACAGCAATGAAATACATCTGTTCTATTTGTTGTTTGAAGGATAAATATCGGCCTGTACACCATAGGAGAACTTCCCTGCTCTTCTTTGCACATTTCACCTGAGAAAGCATATGATGCTTGAATTTATCAGAAAGATGGTGCCTCTGACAGTGCAGTACTCCCTCAGTATCGTATTGCAATGCGAGCCAGGGTTTTGTGCTTAACTCTCTGGTGTGGAACTTGAATCTGGCTCAGGTGAGAGTGATATAATTGAACCAAGACGGACAGGAATGTTAAGGAAAGTTCAGACACTGTAAAATCATTCAGGTGTCAGGCATGGCTCACTTGGTAATGCTCCTGCCTCAGAATCAGACTGTGAAGAGGTTAAGCTCCAGATCAGGTATTCCAGGTTGACACTCCAGTGCAGCTGAGTGCTGCACCCTCAGAGGTGCTGTTCTTGGATAAGATTTAAAACAAGACTCTGTCTTCTTTCTCAAGTAGATGAAGAAGATCCCATGGTATTATTTCAAAAGGTTTGACTACAGGAGTTGCGTCATCATGTTGCAGCTATATAAGACCTTGGTTAGGCTGCATTTGGAGTATTGTGTACAGTTCTAGTCACCACATTACCAGAAGGACATGGAAGCTTTGGAGAGAGGTTCACCAGGATGTTGCCTGGTTACGGGCGTTGGCTATGAGAGGTTGAATAAACAAGGATTGTTTTCACTGGAAAGACAAAGGCTGAGGGGAGACCTGATAGAGGTCTACAAAATTGAGAGGCATAGACAGAGAGGATAGTCAGAGACTTTTCCCAGGGTGTAAATGTCAATTGCAAGAGAGGATGCAGGTTCAAGGTAAGAGATGAGAGAGGGAAAGTTGAAGCGAGATGTGTGGGGGAAGTTTTTCTCGCAGAGAGGGGTGGAACGCACTGCCAGAGAAGGTGGTAGAGGCAGACACATTAGCAAGATTTAAGAGGTATCTGGATGGGTACATGTTTAGGGAGGGAATAGAGGGATATAGAACAAGTAAGGGCAGAAGGTTTTGTTATAATTTAGTTAGGGCATCATGATCAGCACAGGCTGGTAGGGCTGAACGGCCTGTTTTTGTGCTTATTTTTCTTTGTTACTTGTTTTTTTTTGTTTCATTGCAGGGAGCTATCTCTAGTATCCTGGTCAATGTTTATCTCTCAATCATAATCCTAAAACACAGGTTATTTTGGTCATTATCTCAGTGTTGTTTGTGGGAGCTTGCTTTGCGCACACTGGCTGCTGCATTGCCTACACGATTACAGTGACTATACTTTCAAAGTAATGAATTGGTTGTAACATGCTTTGGGATAGCGTGTGGTCATGAAAGGTACTGTACAAATGTAAGTCTTTCTTTTCTTATCATTCAGATAGTTTCTGCAAATAAAATGAATAAGGAAGTTGTGACGTGAGTGTATCTTTAAGAAATGGTTTTTTTAAATCATGTTCTCTGCAGTTTGTAAGCCAGCCTTTTGGTTTCATTGTGGCACTGGTTGTCTGTTATTGCTCCTTCAATGGGGTCAATGGGGTTTTGGTTATTTTTACTCTGGGTCTCAGGTACTTTCTGGGGTTTGTTTTATGATCCTGCATTGTTAGGGGGAAGACTAGTTGACAGGTCAGATGCTCTTTCATTTTCAGTTTTGAGCTGTTGTTTTAGTTTAGAAGGGAATGGACATCAGATTGAAAAGCAGTGGCTCTCTCTCTCTCCCTGGTATTATAGTCTGCTGGCTAACTGGAAGCAGGTCTCCTGGAACTGGAAAATCTGCTGTTGGTGGTTGGCTTGATTAGAATCTCTCTCTCTCCCTGGTGTTTTGGGAGGTTGTTCTGACTTCAAGCTGGCCTGTGTGTATGTCCAGAGGGCTGCTAGAAGTTACAAGACAAGGAAGTCAGAGTTTCAATTCTCCACCCAAAGGACTAGCATCACATGAGCATTTGTATTTGCTGTGTGGCAAGGGTTTTGTTTGTGGGATTGTTTGGTTGGAACAGTGCTTAGCTTTTAAGGGTTATACAATATCTTGATTGTTTTTTTTCTTGTTTGCAATTGGTAGAAGTTATTGCTAATTTTCTTTCTATACATGTTAACTCTATACTTAAACAAACTTTGTTTGATAAAAGTTCCTTAGTGGGTCAGTTGAATCATACCTGAAGTGAAACATCTCATGCTCATCTTAGCCAAATTCAAATTGCAAAACTTCTGATCCAGGCGGACTTCATAAAACACTTTGGAGTTTCTGCCTGAATTATAACAAAGTAAATCTGACCAGCTTCCCAGCCTAAAGGCATCGTCACTAACCTGACTAAACCACTGGCTTCAATGGTATCTGTTCTCCTTTCCTGTTTCCCGCCTCTCCTGCCATTTCATTCTCTGTGCTTGTTTCTTTCCCTCTCTTTGCTGCCCATCATGTTTTTTGCAGCTCTTTCCTACAGCTTTTCTCTGTTTCTTGTTTTTCTTTCTCTATTGTTTCCCCTGTATGGTCATGTCGCTTTATTGCAGTTATCAAATAAACAGAGTTCAGAGTGCTGAGGTCAGGTCATTCTGCCTTCGGTAATGTAAACACAGAAGATATGATTTTTACCGCTAGACTTGCTATTTCAACAACAACAACTTAAATAGCACATTCAACACGATAAACACTCAAGGCACTTAGAGTAAAATTAGACACCAACGTGTATTAGAATACATTAGGGGAAGGTGGTCAAAATATTGGTCAGAGTAGGTTTTAAGGAGCATCTTAAAAGAGGAAAGAGTGGCAGAGAGGGTGTCCAGAGGTTAGGCCGGACTCAACTGAAGGCAAGAGTACCAATGGTGGAATGATTAAATCAAGAGACCCCGAAGCAGTGGTAAGAAAAATCTGTAATTGGTTTAAAATGTCTGTGGATTTGTAATTATTTTTGAGAAGGTTTGCAAAGGATGGTTAAGAGTTTGCATCAATTGCAAAGGAATCGATTGCAATTTTTTGGAAATACTAGTCCATGTCCCCTGGCGGCCTTTGACTCAAACAGTACCAATGGGACAAAATTAAGAAATAAATTGTGAATCTGGCAAATATAAAGGGGAGCTGCAGTCACAAAGGAGAGCTACAAGCAGAGGAGCAGGAGGGTGAAGGAAATCAGCGTACAGACATGAAGAGAAAACAGACAGAGGCAGAAAGAGGAGCTCACAGAATTCTTGTCAGGAGAAAAAACAGATCACTCTCAAGAAGAGATTATTTTTTGTGTTTGGCAGAAAAGGAGACAGGAACTCTTGTTTGGCTGAGCTGACTAAAATGATCTAAAAGCTGTGTGAATAGCTTGGAGACACTACAGAGCTGGGTGTTTTCCAAGAAGCAACCAAACTACGAACCGAGGTGTTTTTGATTAGTCGATTGAAAGACTGTGATACCATCAGGACTGTTGTGACCTGAGGGAGAGAAGGTTGGAGCAAGTGTCTTGCTGATGATAATCGTACCCATGAAACTCGAGTATGAAAGCTGTTGTTGCAAGGAACTCCTGATCTATCCTGTACAAATAAAGATCGGAATATAGTCATAAAGTGTAGCTAAGAACAAAGAACAGTACAGCACAGGAAACAGGCCCTTCGGCCCTCCAAGCCCGTGCCGCTCCTTGGTCCAACTAGACCAATCAGTTTGTATCCCTCCATTCCCAGGCTGCTCATGTGACTATCCAGGTAAGTCTTAAACGATGTCAGCGTGCCTGCCTCCACCACCCTACTTGGCAGCGCATTCCAGGCCCCCACCACCCTCTGTGTAAAAAACGTCCCTCTGATATCTGAGTTATACTTCGCCCCTCTCAGCTTGAGCCCGTGACCCCTCGTGATCGTCACCTCCGACCTGGGAAAAAGCTTCCCACTGTTCACCCTATCTATCCCCTTCATAATCTTGTACACCTCTATTAGATCTACCCTCATTCTCCGTCTTTCCAGGGAGAACAACCCCAGTTTACCCAATCTCTCCTCATAGCTAAGACCCTCCATACCAGGCAACATCCTGGTAAACCTTCTCTGCACTCTCTCTAACGCCTCCACGTCCTTCTGGTAGTGCGGCGACCAGAACTGGACACAGTACTCCAAATGTGGCCTAACCAGCGTTCTATACAGCTGCATCATCAGACTCCAGCTTTTATACTCTATACCCCGTCCTATAAAGGCAAGCATACCATATGCCTTCTTCACCACCTTCTCCACCTGTGTTGCCACCTTCAAGGATTTGTGGACTTGCACACCTAGGTCCCTCTGTGTTTCTATACTCCTGATGACTCTGCCATTTATTGTATAACTCCTCCCTACATTATTTCTTCCAAAATGCATCACTTCGCATTTATCCGGATTAAACTCCATCTGCCACCTCTCCGCCCAATTTTCCAGCCTATCTATATCCTGCTGTATTGCCCGACAATGCTCTTCGCTATCCGCAAGTCCAGCCATCTTCGTGTCATCCGCAAACTTGCTGATTACACCAGTTACACCTTCTTCCAAATCATTTATATATATCACAAATAGCAGAGGTCCCAGTACAGAGCCCTGCGGAACACCACTGGTCACAGACCTCCAGCCGGAAAAAGACCCTTCGACCACTACCCTCTGTCTTCTATGGCCAAGCCAGTTCTCCACCCATCTAGCCACTTCTCCTTGTATCCCATGAGCCTTAACCTTCTTAACCAACCTGCCATGTGGGACTTTGTCAAATGCCTTACTGAAATCCATATAGACGACATCCACGGCCCTTCCTTCATCAACCGTTTTTGTCACTTCCTCAAAAAACTCCACCAAATTTGTAAGGCACGACCTCCCTCTTACAAAACCATGCTGTCTGTCACTAATGAGATTGTTCCGTTCTAAATGCACATACATCCTGTCTCTAAGAATCCTCTCCAACAACTTCCCTCCCACGGACGTCAAGCTCACCGGCCTATAATTTCCCGGGTTATCCCTGCTACCCTTCTTAAACAATGGGACCACATTCGCTATCCTCCAATCCTCAGGGACCTCACCCGTGTCCAAAGAAGCGACAAAGATTTCTGTCAGAGGCCCAGCAATTTCATCTCTCGTCTCCCTGAGCAGTCGAGGATAGATGCCATCAGGCCCTGGGGCTTTGTCAGTTTTAATGTTCCCTAAAAAACCTAACACTTCCTCTCATGTAATGGAGATTTTCTCTAACGGGTCAACACCTCCCTCCGAGACACTCCCGGTTAACACGCCCCTCTCCTTCGTGAATACCGATGCAAAGTATTCATTTAGGATCTCCCCTATTCCCTTGGGTTCTAAGCATAATTCCCCTCCTTTGTCCCTGAGAGGTCCGATTTTCTCCCTGACAACTCTTTTGTTCCTAACGTAACACTATATATCCTGCGGGAGAGATGCACGTGACTACAGTTATTAGAAATATCCTTATTTCATTACTTATTTAAAATGGAATTTACCTTTATATTTGTTGCATTATTTACCTGCTAATTCATGTTTAACTTGTGATGTTTGTGATGATGTTTCGTGTTAAAGTAAAAATCACGAAGACTGAAATCTTGTTGGTAATCTCTTGATTTGGGGAATGTTTGTTAAATTTAGTTATTTTGGTTTATGGCTCCCCAAAGGATTCTTAACAATAGGGTCAAGAGGTCAGAAGATGATGAGTGCAGATATCTTGGTGGTTACAGATATCTCAGAGGGTTTTGAGGCTGAGGAGGGTACAGTAGGTCAGTGAGCACAGGGCTGATAGTGAATAAGACTTATTGTGAGCAAGGGTATGGGTAGTAGAGTTCTGGATGATCTTAAGTTTAAGGGGAGTAGAATGTGGCATACCAGCCAAGAGTGTGTTCAAATAGTCAAACCTAGAGGTAATACAGGTGTGACTGAGGGTTTCAGCAGCAGGTGAGTTAAGACAGGCCAAAAGGCAGGAGATGTTATGGAGATGGAAAATGCAGTCTTAGTGAGGGAATGGATTTAAAGTTGGAACATCAAAGGGAGATGGTTATTTTCTCTCGTTGGGGAATGTAACTTGCCGCTTATCAGCCCAAGCCTGAATGTTCTAGGAAAGTTGCATCAGGCTGGAAAGTGGCAAATATAACCCTTTTATTCAAGAAGGAGGGAGGCAGAAAACAGGAGGCTGTAGGGCATTAGCTTGACATCTGTTGTGAGGAAGGTATTAGAATCAATCATTAAGGCAGTTAGAGCTGGGAACTTAAAAAAACTGAAGGTAATTTGGAAGAGTCAGCATGGTTTTGTGACAGGGAAATCATGTTTAACCAATTTATTGGAGTTCTTTGAAGGAGTAACACGCACTGTGGATAAAGGAGATATACAGTACTTGAATTTCTAGAAGGCATTTGATAAGGTGCCACATCAAAGGTTATTGTGAAAAATAAGAGCTCACGGTGAAGATTGGCTGGCTGGCAGAAAAGAGAGTATGTAAATGGGTCTTTATCTGATTGGCAGGATGAGAGGAGTGGAGTCCTGCAGGGATCTGTGCTGGGGCCGCAACTTTTTACAATTTATATCAATGACTTAGATGAGGGGAGGTAAGACATGATAGCTAAATTTACAGATGACACAAAGATAGGTGGGAAAGTATGTTGTGAAGGGGACATTAGGAGGAATGCAGATGGATATAGATAGGCTGAGTGAGTCAGCACAAATCTGGCAGATGGAGTATAATGTGGGAACATATGAAGTTACTCACTTTGACAGGAAGAATAAAAAAGAGAATTACTTAAATTGAGAACAACTGCAGAATTCTGAGGTGCAGAGGAATCGAGGTGTTTTCATGCCTGAGTTACAAAAAGTTAGGACCCAGATACATCATGGAATTAAGACGGCCAATGGAATGCTATCATTTTCTTCAAGATTGAACATAAAAGTGAGGATGCTGTCGTTATACAGAGCATGGTGAGACCACATCTCAAATACAGCCCGCTTCACCCAGCTGCCCAGTTACCAACCTGGCAGTATGAGCCTTGGCGCAATTCATTAGCATAACAATGCTCTCTTTGGTCATGATGATATTGTAAGTTGAGGGATCTTGCTGCGTACAAATTATATGCTCATTTTATTATTATTCGCTCATAACAATAGTGACTATATTTTAAAAATACTTCATTAACTCTACAGCACATTGGAACATCCTGAGATCATAAAAAGCATGATATAAATGCATGCTTGTTCTGTCATAATGCTTGTGAGAAAATGTGAACACAGAAATCTCAAGTATTTTGAAATTTGGTTAACCCCATTCTGGTTCCTAACCCCTCTTCTGAAATGTCTCCATCTGCATCTAAGAGACAAAATCAAAGACAGGCATTTCAGAGATGAAAATGAACTTTAGTACTGGTTCAATAATAAAATCGTACATTACAAACACAGTTTGTTCCCTCCCAAAAGGAAGGACTGGGCCTTTCAAACGGGACAGTTGGGTAATCCTAGCAGCCAGCATCCCATCCATTTGTTTCTGCTCTGGTGAGTGCTGATTGTACATCTTCTGGGACTGGAGAAAGTGGTCATCTCCTTTCTGACAGAGCCACCAGTGAGCTTGTATCTTTTTACATATCATTAGCAACAATTAAACAAGGCCTTGATCCAGATGTCTGTTACCATGGAGATGTATATCAAACTCCAAATATTCATAGCTCCTTGAGGAAATGCAGTACCAAAAGAGCAACCAGAATGAAAGAAGGGATGAGATTCTGGCGAGTGATGATATAAATTGGGTATTTTCTTCAAGGAAAAATGAACACAAGAAATAGAAGCAGGCCTTTCACAGTCTCACTCTTCAATAAGAACCTTGACATCACCGACGTGAGGAAACATTGCGTTTTAACGCAGCGAATGATCTGGAATGTTCTGCCTAAGAATATGGTGGAGCCATGTTCAATCAGAGAGACTGAGTAGACTGGGGTTATACGCATTGGAATTCAGAAGAATGAGGGGAGATCTTATAGAAACATATAAGATTTTGAAGGTAATAGATAAGATAGAAACAGGGAAGTTGTTTCCATTGGCGGATGAAACTAGAACTAGGGGGCATGGCCTCAAAATAAGGGGGAGCAGATTTAGGACTGAGTTGAGGAGGAACTTCTTCACACAAACGGTTGTGAATCTGTGGAATTCCCTGCCCAGTGAAGCAGTTGAGGATACCTCATTGAATATTTTTAAGGACAAGGATAGATACATTTTTGAACAGTAAAGGAGTTAAGGGTTATGGTGAGCGGGTGGGTAAGTGGAGCTGAGTCCACGAAAAGATCAGCCATGATCTTATTGAATGGCGGAGCAGGCTCGAGAGGCCAGATGGCCTACTCCTGCTCCTAGTTCTTATGTTCTTCTGTTTCAAAAGAGAGCTGAATAAGTGACTGAAGAGAGAAGAAGTTCAGGGCTGCAGGGAAAGGGCAGGGGGATGGGACTATTGGAGCTACTCTCACAGAGAGCCAACATGGACACGGCAGATTGAATGGTCCCCGTCTGATCAATTCCACTTTCCTACCTTACTCCCACATCCCTTGATTCCCTTATTACTCAAAAATAGACCACAGTGACTTAGCACCCACAGCACTGAATAGACAATCCTCAAAGATTCACAACGCTCTGAGAAAGTAAATCCCCCCTCACCTCAGTTCGAAATGCCTGAGCCTCTCCCCAACAGGATAGAGATCCCTGTTGAACCCTCTCAGAATTTTATACCTTTCAATGAACTCACCACTCACTCTTCTGAACTCCAGATAATATAGGTCCATTCTACTCCCTCTCATCCCAAGAATCAATCCCAAGAACCTTTCTTGTACCCACTTGAAGATAAGCATAATCTTTTTTGGGTAAGGAGAGCAAAATTGCACACAGTATTCCAGGTTTCACAAAAACCCTATACAATTGCAGCAAGAGCTCCTTACTTTTATACCCCAACCCCCTTGCAGTCCACGTTAACACGTTAACCTTCCTAACTACCTGCATGTTAACTTTTGGAGATTTGTATACGCAGACTTTCACCTTTTAGAAAGTAATTGTTTTTCCATTCTTTTGACCAATGTGGATATCTTCACACTTACACATATTATATTCCATCTTCCACCTTCTTTCCCACTTTAACCTGTCTATATCTCGTTGCAGCTCCTCTGCATCCACCTCACAGCTTCCTTTCACACTTGATCTGTAAGCCTGGATTCTTTACACTTGGTCCCTTCATCCATGTCATTAACATATTATAAATAACTGAGGCCCTAGCACTGATCCTGTGGTCCTCCACTAGTTACAGACTGCCAACCTAAAAATGATCTTTATATTCCAACTCTCAGTTTCCTGCCTGAGAAAGACAGAGATACGATTGCTGTTTTTAGGATTCTAAAAGTAATTCAAAACAAATCTATGAAAACAATATCTCATTGAGAGGTCAATCTATGGGACAGGCTCCTTCGGGTGACAGTGGGTGACATTAGTTTAGAACATAGAAAAACTACAGCACAAACAGGCCCTTCGGCCCACAAGTTGTGCCGAACACATCCCTACCTTCTGGACCTACCTATAACCCTCCATCCTATTAAGCTCCATGTACTCATCCAGGAGTCTCTTAAAAGACCCTATTGAGTTCGCCTCCACCACCACTGACGGCAACCGATTCCACTCGCCCACCACCCTCTGTGTGAAAAACTTACCCTTAACATCTCCCCTGTACCTACCCCCCAGCACCTTAAATCTGTGTCCTCTCGTAGCAGACATTTCCACCCTGGGAAAAAGCCTCTGAGAGTCCACCCGATCTATGCCTCTCAACATCTTATATACCTCTATTAGGTCTCCTCTCATCCTACGTCTCTCCAAGGAGAAAAGACCGAGCTCCCTCAGCCTATCCTCATAAGGCATGCCACTCAATCCAGGCAACATTCTTGTAAATCTCCTCTGCACCCTTTCAATCTTTTTCACATCCTTCCTATAGTGAGGCGACCAGAACTGAGCACAGCACATTGAGTTTGATAGATCTTTTTGAGATACAGTATGTGAGTGATTTGAGCTGTGATGTGTGGGGACTGGATCAGCTTGTGAGGAGCAGGTGATTTTGGACCCATGGTTTAAGAACATAAGAAATAGGAGCAGGAGTAGGCCATCTAGCCCCTCGAGCCTGCCCCGCCATTCAATAAGATCATGGCTGATCTGAAGTGGATCAGTTCCACTTACCCACCTGATCCCTATAACCCCTAATTCCCTTACCGATCAGGAATCCATCTATCCCTGATTTAAACATATTCAACGAGGTAGCCTCCACCACTTCAGTGGGCAGAGAATTCCAGAGATTCACCACCCTCTGAGAGAAGAAGTTTCTCCTCAACTCTGTCCTAAACTGACCCCCCTTTATTTTGAGGCTGTGCCCTCTAGTTCTAGTTTCCTTTCTAAGTGGAAAGAATCTCTCCATCTCTACCCTATCCAGCCCCTTCATTAACTTATAGGTCTCTATAAGATCCCCCCTCAGCCTTCTAAATTCCAACGAGTACAAAACCAATCTGCTCAGTCTCTCCTCATAATCAACACCCCTCCTCTGGTATCAACCTGGTGAACCTTCTCTGCACTCCCTCCAAGGCCAATATATCCTTCTGCAAATAAGGGGACCAATACTGCACACAGTATTCCAGCTGCGGCCTCACCAATGCCCTGTACAGATGCAGCAAGACATCTCTGCTTTTATATTCTATCCCCCTTGCGATATAGGCCAACATCCCATTTGCCTTCTTGATCACCTGTTGCACCTGCAGACTGGGTTTTTGCGTCTCATGCACAAGGACCCCCAGGTCATAGAAATCATCATAGAAACCCTACAGTGCAGAAGGAGGCCATTCGGCCCATGAGTCTGCACCGACCACAATCCCACCCAGGCCCTACCCCCACATATTTACCCGCTAATCCCTCTAACCTACGCATCTTAGGATTCTAAGGGGCAATTTTTAACGTGGCCAATCAACCTAACCCGCACATCTTTGGACTGTGGGAGGAAACCGGAGCACCCAGAGGAAACCCACGCAGACACGAGGAGACCGTACCGGTCCCTTTGCACAGCAGTATGTTGTAATTTCTTTCCATTTAGATAATAATCCAATTTGCTATTATTTCCTCCAAAGTGAATAACCTCGCATTTGTCAACGTTATACTCCATCTGCCAGATCCTCGCCCACTCACTCAGCCTGTCCAAATCTCTCTGCAGACCTTCTAAGCTCCAAAAACTTCCAAAGCTCTTCACTGAGGTTTCCTCACCTCACATCTGAATCCGTTGTAGGTTCATTGACAGAGAACGATTGTGGTTAACCAGTAAACTCTATGCCCTACACGATGTGGCAACCAGGAAGATGAACTAAATGACCCTTGGTCTTTCCTATTGGCCAACAGTTCCTAGGTTTCCATGTGTGGCAGAGTCTCACAGACCACAGCGTCCCAGGTTCAATCCCTAACCTGTGCTAAGTGACCTGATCCCAGCTAGTGTTGAGGGCAGTCTATGCCACTGGGCTAAGGATGGAAGAAGAAACTCAGGCATGCTACCTGCACCATTGAATTATCCCTGCTGGAAATTGTGCATATTGTAGGCACCAGGAGGGGACTTAGTTGTGACGGCTCCCAGGATCAAAGAGTCTGCCAACACTGTCGGGACACATCCTCGGGTGCAAGACCCCCAGTAACATCCAGCAAGAGTTAGCACTTGAAGCAGGAATATAGAAAACTGGCAAAAGCCGCCATTCTGACAGAGATCAGGTTACAAGGTCGTTATGAGAAGCAGGGTTCAGTTTCAAATACACATGAAAGTAAAAAGCTTTTATTTGTGTTTTACACTGCCCGCAGCTTACATCTTTGTTATAATCATACATCAGTGTGCAGTGTGTGTTTACTCTGTCACAATTTACAACACAAGTGCAACAGGTGATAGCGTGAGACCAACAGACAGGAAGCTCCTTCCCCAGATATGTGGGCTTGCTTCCTAGACCTGTGATCACCAGCTGTCCTGTTCTCATCCACCCCCCCCTTCCCATTTCTACCCCCTCTCCCGTCTTGCCTACCCAACCCACCCTACCCCTCAATCCCTTCCAACGAGCCAATTTACAGTGTACGTTACAGGCCACTATATATACAGTTTAGAAACTTTCAGTATTGATATTCCAGCTACCACTCATCGAGGATGCATAATGTTCTTTCGGTTGACTGTTTGCGGGACATGAAGAACCCCAGATTGGGCAGTGAAAGACTCTTCCAACCTGTTTGTGACCCAGCTGTACAGAGGTGAGGATCGGTAGTTCTAAGTAGGAAAAAGAAAATTCTAGAATGTGAGCTTGTTCTCTCAACAGTACTCTCAACACGAGTTCATTGTTTGGCTTTCTTCACAATGGTCCCCACAGCAGAAATGACCGTGGTTTTTGCCCCAGTGGCACTGGTGGTTACCGTGACAACCCCTGGTAGTGTAGCGGTGGTGGTGATGATTGTCGGCTGGGCTATTGTTGTCACGGGTACCGCGGAATCCCATTTACTCTTTCTTTTCTGAGAATCTGTAGAGAGGAGGGGGAGACAGCTGGTTAATGAGGAGATTCGCCTGCATTGCACTGGGACAGCTGAAGTGTCACTGCATCAACAGCCCAGCACGGGCACAAACAGTAAGCTCCTGCCCCATGTGTAATGTGCTTCCACCCCGGGAGTTACCTGCTACTGTTGTGCTGGCTGTGGTTGTGGTGGCTGTACCAGAGCTGGTGTTGGTTCCTGTTTTTGTTCTGGTGACAAATTCAATCTAAAAAACAATGATGAGAAGTAAATCAAACAACAATAGAGATGCCACTGCCTTACTGGATGCATTCTATATGGCACTAAGTAGTAGAAAAGATAGAGAAGAATAAAGTTGCAGCAAAATTAGAGAGATACAAGAACCATAGGGTAGATATTAAGGCAGCACGGTGGTACAGTGGTTAGCACTGCTGCCTCACAAGGACCTGGGTTCAATTCCAGCCTTGAGTGACTGTCTGTGTGGAGTTTGCACGTTCTCCCCATGTCTGCGTGGGTTTCCTCCGGATGCTCTGGTTCCCTCCACAGTCCAAAGATGTGTAGGTTAGGTGGATTGGCCATGCTAAATTGCTGCTTAGTGTCCCAAGATATATAGTTTCAGGGGAGTAGCAGGAAAAATACATGGGGTTATGGGGTGAGCCTGGGTATGAGTTGGTACAGACTCGATGGGTTGAATGGCCTCCTTCTGCACTGTAGGGATTCTATGATATAATGGAGGATGGTAATAGTGTAAGGCCAGAGAGGGGAAGAATTTCTGAGGTGCATTCTCAGACTCTGGATAAAAGCAAATTACTGCAGATGCTGGAATCTGAAACCAAAAGAGAAAATGCTGGAAAATCTCAGTAGGCCTGGCAGCATCTGTAAGGGAAAAGTATCCTTATAGAATGCTGCCAGATCTGCTGAGATTTTCCAGCATTTTCTCCTTTGCGTTCTTAGACTCTTGCCTCTTATACAAGACCCACTTCCCACAGCATTTTCTATTTTTATTTTAGATGTCCAGTCTCTGCAGTGTTTTGCATTTGCAGTAGAGGTACTGAGTGCATTTAAAATTATTCAGAACTTTATAGTTTAGTCCATACAATTGTGATTATTTATAGTTTATCAGTTACAGAATTTACTGGTTTGTGTTTTTCACTATTTTAAGCTTTGAATGAGATCTAGCACGTTGTTCGATTCCTCTTACAGAATAGAGACTTAAACACAATTGCCAAACACAGTTTCTTGGCTGTACACCAAAGGCTTATCTCGATTTTAAACCAAGGACAGACACTATAGTGATATAGGAAGCTATAATTCATCAATGACAGTGATCCAAAATGTAAGATTTTATAGGAGGCTTGAAAGGACTTGGAAACTATCTTTTAAATTAGAGAACTCTCTTCGAAGCTTCCAGACAATTACTCTTTTCTTTCCTTTCCCATTAACTATGGAACCATTCTGCAAGTTAAATCATAGCTCAGCACAATCACTGGAAACGCATCTGCTCTACCATGAGAAGCCAGCAACAACCACTGTAAAAATATAGGTTGTGTTATTCTGAAAGCAGGGAGAAGCAGCAATTGCAATAATCAGAGGCAAACTACAGTTTTCACCCAGATAGAGAGGTGAGTAAAACACTTCTGAGGGTCATTGGAAAGGAGGCTCTGAAATAACGAAGCCCAAAACATTTAAAGATGTTAATTCCTAATTCGCAGCTATCTTGAGAACATAACATTATCTGTGAGAGAGCTTTATGTTATTAATCCAATGGCTTGGACTTGTAATGTTGGTTTGGGGTTCGGGTTGGAAATCAGCCAGTCTCCCAGTTCCTGATGACCATCCAGTGATTTTTGCTGGGAAGCTTGCGTGACTGGATGTCAGATAAGGATAGGATTGGACACTAATGCACCCACCATGATATAATAGCCAAATGGATGGTATAGTGGAGGGTTGCTAATACAGTTTGAGGCCTTGGTATTATACTGGATAGTGTCTTAACCACATGTACATGGGGAACTAGGTGTATTCAGATTGGGATTAAGGCAAGTTGTTGTGGCTGAGGAAATTAAACATTAGCTTGAAGCTATCATTGCCATTTCCTGTCCCAGTGGTGTCAGGCTGTTTTCACTCACCTTTGTCCGCTCTTTCTTGGCTTTCTCGATTTTGTCCATTTCTATTTTCTGGGCCTTGGCTGAAAGGGGAGAAGGGGATAGGGTATGAGAATGGGCCAGAGTTTAGCTTTGCCAATATACTGAAAGTGATTGTGACAGAGATAGGCAGCCAGGCTGTGCTCACCATGGCTCTGAATAAAACATTACCTAAAGCCTCATAGTATGAGTCCTCTGACCATCCGTGTGGGTCAAACATGTCCTGTTGAGAAAGTCACATGTTAAGTAAACGGGAATAACAAGCTGAACACTGCATCTCTCCACCATGCTGCAGAATAGAAGGAGCTTTACTCTGTATCTACTGTTCTTGATGCTGGATACCAAACCAGAAACCACTCAATTTGATACATAGCTAATAAAAAAGATACAGGAATGTTTTTTAAAGTGGATTTGAAGAGAATATCAAATGAATGCAGTGACAACCTTGAACCCTACTTGAGTGCAAGACATCTCCTTCTCCATTTTTGTGGGGTTGCCTTTCCTGACTCTCCCTAGTTTATTTCAATGTTTTGGATAAAGCAATGAACAAGGTAAGGAGCGGGCGAAGGTGGGTGAGGTTTAAGGTTTGACCCGCTATTTGTCAAACACGGACAAGTTTGTGCAAGTAAATAAATATCTGAATTTGAGCCTCTCTCTGAGCCTCATTGGATTAAAAACCAAGAAGGAATGACACTGCCTCCAACTGTAGTTCATTCATCCCGACACCCGAGATCTGTGAAACATCCCAACACCCCACGTCACTCCGCTCCTGAAATATTTAAAAGCCAGCCCACTGTCACCATTCTGAATTCACCTCATATTCCTTCTCAGTTTAAAACTTGTGTATTTCATGTTCTGAGGGCTGTAACTATCATCTGAGTTTCTCAATGAAGGGATATGAGGCAGAGAGTGTAAGCCGTCAGTTACTGAACAGCTGAACATGTACCTTCGGGTAGTTTGTACCGAGTTCATCAATGCCACAGAACTGGATCAGTTTTTCATAAATGCTGAAAGATAGAGAACATGAAGTTGTTTAAAGTGTTTAGACACAGTGTACACCAGCCAACACCAAAATCCAACATATCAGCTAGAGTATAGCAGCAACTTTCATCCGCCACTCACCAACGCCCACTCACCCAGCACCTTTCCCACTCACCCAGCACCTTTCCCACTCACCCAGCACCTCTCCCACTCACCCAGCACCTTTCCCACTCACCCAGCGCCTCTCCCACTCACCCAGCGCCTCTCCCACTCACCCAGCGCCTCTCCCACTCACCCAGCACCTCTCCCACTCACCCAGCACCTCTCCCACTCACCCAGCACCTCTCCCACTCACCCAGCGCCTCTCCCACTCACCCAGCGCCTCTCCCACTCACCCACCGCCTCTCCCACTCACCCACCGCCTCTCCCACTCACCCACCGCCTCTCCCACTCACCCACCGCCTCTCCCACTCACCCACCGCCTCTCCCACTCACCCACCACCTCTCCCACTCACCCACCACCTCTCCCACTCACAAACCCTGGCATCCCCCAAGGACAGCCTATCCCCAACTGACGGCAGCGTTCCCTCCTAAACTACATTTAAACAGTAATCCCCTCCTCGGAATCCCAGTCTGACAGGCCAGCCAGGCTGGTCACTCCCTCCTCCACACCCGCCAGACAACATGAGCCCTCCCCATTCCGTCTGACCTATAAGAGTCAGACTTTCACTGGAATTTGGTCCAAGCACACAGACCTGGGGTTGCGGAATTCCTTTTTTCTCTGAATGATGTTGTTCATGTCCAGGCCTTCGTTTAGCTTTCTGTCGTACAGCTTCTGAATCTTCTCCTGAAGAAACAGGATGGAATAATTAAGTCAGCAACACTCAATGGGTAGCTGGAGCACAGAGTTTCTATGTACACGGACAAGGGGATTGATCTTGACTTTACTGTGGGTCAGGCTCTTCCCTGCCTCACTAGAGGTCAGAGGGTATGAAGCTAATCCTAACTACATTTGGCATTGCACTCTTTCCACTTCACCGAGATCAGGAACAGGAACCCTGGCTGATTCCTAACCCAGGATTATTGTGAATAATGCAGTGTCACCACTGCTGTCCCAGCACTCAGCAGCCAGACATGGGCTTCAGAGCCGCCACCTTCCTGATTGGTACAGTTCAGTATTGTGCAGCTGGGAATCTTTCCCTAATGAGCCACCGAGGACACTATCTTGCAATGTTTCACCAAGAGCCGGAGAATGATGAGAGAGAGCTGCTGCAGAAGTGAAGCTATTGTCTGTGGCAAATAGAATGTAGATTCTCATTTTAAACAGTCAGCACTGGGGGAAGGCAGCAGAGACACACACCACCAATACCAGGAGCCTCTCTGAATGAAAGCAATTCTCAACTGAAGGGAAGATCTTCTGTGGTAGTCTCCCCACTCATACCAGTTTTGAAATTGGATTAGCCGGAGACTATTGGCCTGCTCACAGTGTCTTCAACGCCAGCATTTGCTGGTGGCAGCTCCTACCAGCACTAACCCCTGGTCCTCTGACTCTCATTCTGTCAGTAAGTGTGCTGGGGTTAGTTGTGAGCGTGATGATGGTCAGTGTCTCCTACATGAGAGAGGGTTTGGTTTGGGGTTATTGAGACAACAGGACATGTCTACACATAGATGAAAGAAGATATGAGCTCCCACACCTGCTTGGCACATTCCTCACTCCCAGCCAAGGTATTACTGTAAACATTGCAGCCTCGAGCTCGTGGGAGTGTTTATTCAGCGCTGACTGAGAAAGCAAGTTAGACACTCCCAAAGTTTATGGGATATCTGATTGTGCTTGGAGGAATAGGGGAAAGAGTGAACTCCATGCATTGCTTTCACCTCTATCACACACCACAAGCTGCTGTATACTCTCTGCTGGGGAGCTGGTCAGGCAGACTCCAGAATGACGGGACCAACTCCCTGTATTTTTTATTTATTTAACAAATCGGTGCGGCGTCTTCAATTCCAATGTCAAACTGCCTGTATATAGCCAGCATTTAACTTCAATCTCAGCTCTGCAGCTGTAACAGAGGCCAGAATTTTACCCCCTCGCCCGCCCCGGAAACAGGGCGGGTGAGGCTCGCAGAATGGAATTCTCTGTTGGCCTCGGGCGGGATTTTATGACCCTCGCCCGGGCAGTCATAAAATCCTGGCCAGAATTTGTTAGTATCAGAAGAATTAACAACTTGCATTGATATAGTGCCTTTAAAGTAGCTTCACAGGAGCACCAATCAAACAAATTTACCACCAAGCCACAGAATGAATATTTGGATAGATGGCCAAAAGTGTTGACAAAGAGGGAGGTTTGAAGGAGGTTCTTAAAGGAGTAGACAGGTTTAGGGAGAGAATTGCAGAGCTTGGGGCCCAGCAGCTGAATGCACAACTGACAATCCAGGCCCCCATTTGTGATTTTGTTCATTTTCAGGGCTCCTTCACTGGCATCATGTGATCAGCTATATATGGTCCCAAGACCAATCCTTCTTCTATACCAAGCCAGCAGAGGTCAACTGGTCTACACTGGGGCATTCAAACTGGCCCTAGGGTCACTAAGGGAGGATACAATCAGCCAGGATTCCCACCGCTGATCCTAGACAGTTTCTCCCTGACAAACAGGTGAGGAAAAGAACATCAGAAAAGTGAATGAAATAAGCTCGAGACCAATTCAATTCTCCTACCGCTGTCCCAGCTGTGAAATGATGTGACCAGAATAGAATAAATGGTGCTGTTGACTGATGGTGGTAGGAGTTTGAACTGAGTCTTGATGTCCACTTTGAGTTAAAGCAGCTCACCGACACTCACTATCCTGCCTCACACAACAGGAACAGCCATCGTGGACAGATATTGCCAGCAAACTGACTGGGGAAAGGAGGAAATCTGGACAGGAAAGCTATGTAGCAATTAGGTTTTCATCATGGATGGGGCAAATTGGCTAAGGCAGACACCCATACTTGAGTCACAGAGAGTGAACCATATATTCCCATATACTTATATATATCTATATAGACTTCTTTTTAAAAAAAGAGCACTTTTGCTAAACAATGGGCACTGGCCTAAATGAGCTCAGATGTTACATTTGCAAAGGTCACAAGCTGCTTTATGGAGACAGAGTGTATATAGAGCTCTCTCGGCCAGTGGCTAAGAGCTACCCAGACTGAAACTAGACAGGCCATGTGACCTAGCTGATATGAACTCTCAGTCAGTTTACCCCTTCTCACTTGACCATAACAGACCACTCACCCTGGCATTTGGTGATCAGATTTGGTTATTGGAACAAACAGGACTGCCCATGTCTCATTCTCCTATCATCCCTGCACACATTGGCCTATACTGGCTCGCAGTCAAGCAACATCTTAAACATAGAAACATAGAAAAACTACAGCACAAAACAGGCCCTTCGGCCCCACAAGTTGTGCCGAACATATCCCTACCATTTAGGCCTACCTATAACCTCCATCCTATTAAGTCCCATGTACTCATTCAGGCGTCTCTTAAAAGACCCTATTGAGTTTGCCTCCACCACCACTGACGGCAGCAGATTCCACTCGCCCACCACCCTCAGTGTGAAAAACTTCCCCCTAACATTTCCCCTGTACCTACCCCCCAGCACCTTAAACCTGTGTCCTCTCGTAGCAGCCATTTCCACCCTGGGAAAAAGCCTCTGAGAGTCCACCCGATCTATGCTTTCAACATCTTATATACCTCTATTAGGTCTCCTCTCATCCTTCGTCTCTCCAAGGAGAAAATTCTCCAAAGAAAGATTTCTCAGCAGTCAACACTGTGTCTTCCCAATGTGACACTGGGTATCTGCAGTGCTGACTCCGTGCCTCTTACCTGTAAGTGAGTAGAACATCTTCCCAAAGGCTCAGGAGGCATTTTGATGTCATCAGGTGACATGTTCCTCACTTTTTCTGAAAATGAAGCTGGAAAGAAAACAAAAGATATATCAGCATCATAGATACTGCCAGGGTAACAGGGAAAACCCGGCATACTGTTCCCAGAGACATGGGGTGAGATCCTTCGGCCCCGCTTGCCTCAAAACCGGAGAATCCCGCCCAAGGTCAATGGACCTTCTCATGGTCTGCCTCCCGCCCGCTACAATTCCCATGGCGGGCGGAATGGGAGAATTCCGGCCATGGTGTTCCTTATCCCACCTCAACTCACTGTCATCTGGCAAACAATCCAACTCCAGTCCCAATCCTCCAATAACACCTCCTGTGCAAATCTATCCATTTCCGGCCACCTCACTTGCAAGTGCTCCCTCCTTCTGGGTTCTTGGGCATTGCTAAGACATAGTGCCTGAGACAAGCATCCAGTCTTCACCTGCGATGAGTCCAGTCCGATTCTCACCTCACGTGACTTCCATATACACACACTATTCAGCAAAGGATGGTGATCAGGATGGGAATCCTGAATGATCAGCTTCCCTACTACAACAACTTTTATTTATGTAGCAATTTTTCCAAAGCCCCAAGGCCCTTCACAGGAGCTAATCAAACAGAATTTAACAGCAAGCCACAAAAGGAGACATTGAGATATAGCATCAACAGCTGGTCAAAAAGGCAGGTTATAGACATTGTCTTAAAGGAGGAGAGAGAGATGGAGGGATTTAGGGAGGGAATTCCAGAGCTTAGGACCGAGACAGCTGAAGACACAGCTAACAATACTGAGTGAAGAAAATTGTGTGTGCTCAAGAAGACCGAACTGGAGGAACACAGAAATCTCGAGGGTTGTGGGGCTGGAAGAGGTGACAGAGATATGGAGGGATTGAGAATTTTAAAATCAAGACATTGTTTGACTGGCAGCCAACGTAGTGAGTGAGCACAGGGATATTAGGGGCAGGAAGAATCAGGCTGCAGAGTTTTGGGTGACCTCGAGTTTAAGGAGGGTAGAAAGTGGGAGAGCAGCCAGGCATACATTGGAATGGTCACGTTTAGAGGATACAAGGCATGGATGAGGAGTTCAAGAGCATAGTAGAACACAGATGAGCCGAGATAGAGGTGAGGTTGAGTGATGTTCAGAGGTGGGAAAGAAGGTCTTGGTGATGGGGTGAGTATGAAATCAGAGGTTTATCTTTGAATCAGGTGTGACATCAAGGTTGTAAACATTCTGACAATTAAAGTGCCATGGGGAAAGTTTGAGTTGGGAGCTAGGGAACAGAGCTTGGAGCAGAGATCAAAAACAATGACTTCTTTTTCCCAGTACTTTATTGGAGGAAACTTCTGCCCATCTTTACTGATGTCGGATAAGCAGCTGGATAATTTAACAACAGTGGAGGTGTCGAGAGAGGTGGGGGTGAGGTAGAGCTGGATGTCATCAGTGTACATGTAAAAACTAACTCTGTGCCTCTGGATAGTGTCATTAAGGGAGCAGCACATAAATGAGGTATAAAAGGTGACTAAGGATAGATCCTGGTACCAGTGATAACAGTGCGGGAACAAGAAGAGAAGCCATTGTAAGTAATTCTCTGGCAATGAAGTAGATAAGAATGGAAGCATGCGAGAGTAATCGCACCCAGATAGACCACACTGGAGAGGCTTTGGAGGACGACGACAGAGTCAACTGTGTCAAAGGCCGAACAGAGGCCAGGAAGGGAGAAGCTGAAAAGTTGACCTTTGTCATAATCACACAGGATATAACTTGTGGCTTTGATGAGAACAATTTTGCCATGTGACAGAGACGAGAAGCTGATTGGAGGAATTCAAACATGGAGCTTTGGTTAAGATTGGAATAGATTTGGGAGGTGACAACATGTTAAAGGATTTTGGAGAAAGGTAGTTGGAGATGGAATGGTAGTTTGCAAGGAGAGTCAGGTCAAGAGTTGCTTTTTTAAGGAGAAGGTTGATGGCGAAAGATTTAATGGAGAGAGAGACAATACATTCGGCGAGAGAACAGACTATTTATTGGCTAACGTGGGGGCCAAGTGGAGTCGTTGGTGATTAGCAGTTTGGTGGGAATAGGATATGGGTCACATGGACAAGATGAGTTCAGGGAGGGCATGAGAGGATATGGGAGAGGAACTCGAGAAAAATGCAAGTTCAGGGCTGGGGCAGGAAAGAGGATTAAAGCAAGTTTGGTTTGGTGGAAGGGAGGGCTGCAGCAGCAACAATGGTCAGATTGTCTCAATCTTAGTGACAAACTCATCTGTGGGCTCCTTGCGATTGTTGTTGGAGGGTAGGATGAAGGGGACAGAGGAGTGCGGTTAAGAAGAAAGAGTCAAGTAGAAATAATAAAGCTGGAGGGGTGGGTGGGGAAACGCTTGCATTCCAGGACGAACCTAGAATCGTGAGCAGTTTCAGCAGACCTGACCATGAGTGGTCAAATCATGTCAGGGCGAAGGTCAGTGTGAGAGAGAGGAATCGTTTCATTGGGGACTAGAACCATCAAAGGTGGAAATGAGGACACAGTTAAGAAAACCAGTAGCTGCAGAAATGTTGACAGGGTTATATGAAATTTGAAAGGATCTTTTCACGGGGACACAGGCAGCCAGAGGGCCTGGGCTCAGATGGAATAATTGGGGCAGTGAAGTGTTGGTTTAGGGTGGAGATTGGGGGCTAGTATACAATATTCCATTGCATGGGTTTCCTCTGGGTGCTCTGTTCTCCTCCCACAGTCCAAAGATGTGCGGGTTAGGTGGATTGGCCATGCTAAATTGCCCCTTAGTGTCAGGGGACTAGCCAAGGTGAATGCCTGTAGTTATGGGGATAGGGCCTGGGTGGGATTGTGGTCGGTGCAGACTCGATGGGCCGAATGGCCTCCTTCTGCACTGTAGGATGCTATGCTATGGCTCTAAGTTGAGCTCTGAATTTTTGATGGTGTGAATGAGGGTTTCAAGTACAGTCAGGGCATCACTGACTAATGAGAAAGACGATGAGACTTGCTGTAGAGTCAATAGCTCAGCTGATGGAATCCTAAAGGCCTTTTGTCCCATAATAACCATATTGGCTCTTCGATAGAATCCAATGAGTCCATCACATCCTGCTCCTTCCTTCAATTGTTTGCCATTTCAAATATATTTCCAAATCCTTTTGAAAATTACTAGGTGAATCTACTTCAACTGTCTTTTCAGACAGTACATTCCAGACCAGAACAACTTGCTGTGCAAAAAAACATTTTCATCTCCCGCCCCTCATCCCACTCAATTCTTTTGCCAATTACCTGAAGTCTATTTCTTCTGGTTACAGATTCCATTGTCAGCGGCTCCACTTACTTATTCTATCAAAACTCCTCAGAAATCCCCAGGTTAAATTCCAGCCTCCGCCTGAGCAAGAAAGAGGCATCAGTTCCAGAGGGGAGTAAGAATTGGTAAGAGCCAGGTAAGATGGTCCTGTTTTGCTGCCATTGAACTACAGAGAGCCATGATTCAGGACTTGATGTCAGCAAGCCAGCCGAATACCACAGCAACAGCCCAGAATCCAGCCGTGGAGGCAGAGGTGCAGAGTTAGGCATCCTTGCTGTCACTGAACAAAAAGTGCTGAAAAATCTCAGCAGGTCTGACAGCATCTGTGACGAGAGAATAGAGCCAACATTTCGAGTCAGGATGACCCTTCCTTTGGTTTTTTGGTGCTAATGCAGCAACTAAGTGATTTTGTTGTTTTTTTGGTGATAATTGGCACAGGGAACTGTCTTGTGATGGATCTGGTTTGATAAATCT
This sequence comes from Mustelus asterias, assembly GCF_964213995.1. Lineage (NCBI taxonomy): Eukaryota > Metazoa > Chordata > Chondrichthyes > Carcharhiniformes > Triakidae > Mustelus > Mustelus asterias. Next base: position 57,303,735 of record NC_135812.1, on the reverse strand, counting down.
GCCATTGGTGCAAATCTGAAGCCCATTGCTTTTAGTATCACTGCTCATGCACATATGACACAGCACACATATACTGGGATCACCTCACAACCTCATGTGATAATGCGCACCTATTGTTTGAGGAGTGGGAGGATGCAGTGATTTAGACAGTTGTTTTGTAAACCACCTGTTTCCTGGTGGTAAATTTCCAACATCAAATCTGTCTGCATGGTCTCGCCCACTTGCTAGTGGGCATTTGACCTCTGATTTAACTCCAGTTGGCAATCTGACTTCAGGTCACAGGATGGCTGGTGATGATAAAGAAAGCTGACACATTGGTTCAGTGAGGGAGTACTGGGTTTGGGATTCGGGCAGAGTAAGACGATATTGGTGTTTGATGACCATGGTACACCTAACCTTCAAGTGTCTGATATGCTCCCTCACCTTGATGAGCATTAAAAAAAATCTGATGGAGATGTGTGATCTAAACGGGTAGAGCTGCACTCAGGAGCTGGTCGAAGCATGCCTGCTGTCAACATTCAGTGACAGAATAAAGATTAACATTGCCTGAAGGCTCAGCTAACATCCTGACTGACGCTCTGACAGCACCGGGTCAATGGAGCACTCCTAGTGGAGGCTTCAGTTTCTGAGTAACTGTGCTGCCTGCAGAATGCATGCCCTCAGGACATCAGAGAAAGTTACAACATGGAAGGAGTAGTAAGTAGTCTCACAACACCAGGTTAAAGTCCAACTGGTTTATTTCATAGCACCAGCTTTCGGAGTGTTGCCCCTTCATCAGGTGGGCGGCACGGTAGCACAGTGGTCGGGCGGCACGGTAGCACAGTGGTTAGCACTGCTGCTTCACAGCTCCAGGGACCTCGGTTCGATTCCCGGCTTGGGTCACTGTCTGTGTGGAGTTTGCACATTCTCCTCGTGTCTGCGTGGGTTTCCTCCGGGTGCTCCGGTTTCCTCCCACAGTCCAAAGATGTGCGGGTTAGGTTGATTGGCCAGGTTAAAAATTGCCCCTTAAGTGTCCTGAGATGCGTAGGTTAGAGGGATTAGTGTGTAAATATGTAGAGAAACTGGGGTAGGGCCTGGGTGGGATTGTGGTCGGTGCAGACTCGATGGGCCGAATGGCCTCCTTCTGCACTGTAGGGTTTCTATGATTCTATGATTTCTATGAGTGAAGAGTTCAGTTCATAAACAGGGCATATATAGACACAAACTCAAGTACAACAGCAACCTCCGCAAGACACGGACAGTTGGTGGGATTTTGCAAACCCAGGCGGGTCGTGGGGGTTGCAGATGGACCCAGGATCCCGGTTGGGGCCGTCCTCATGTGTGCGGAGCTTGGCTATCGGTTTCTGCTCAGCGATTCTGTGTTGTCGTGTGTCGTGAGGGCTGCCTTGGAGAACGCTTGCCCGAGGATTGGAGGCTGGGTGCCCTTGACTGCAGTGGTGTTCCGCGACAGGAAGGAAGCACTCCTGCCTGGTGGTTGTTGAGCGGTGTCCGTTTGTCTGTTGTCTTGGCGTCTGCATGATCCCGCCGGTATGCCATGCCTCAGGACATCCTTTCCTGCAGCGTGTCGGGTGGACGGTGTTGGCCAAGTCACAGGATTGTGTGCTGTGTGCCTGGTGGATGGTGTTCTCACGTGAGATGATGGCATCCATGTCGATGATCTGGCGCGTCATGCGGAGGTTGCTGTGGCGGGGTTGTGTGGTGTCGTGGTTGCTGTTCTCCTGAAGGCTGGGTAGTTTGCTGTTGTAATTGAGTTTGTGAACTGAACTCTTCACTCACCTGATGAAGGGACAATGCTCTGAAAGCTCGTGCTACGAAATAAACCTGTTGGACTTTAACCTGGTGTTGTGAGACTACTTACTGTGCCTATCCCAGTCCAATGCCGGCACCTCCACAACATGGAAGGAGGACATTTGGTGACCCACGTTTGTGCTCTCCCTTTGAAAGAATAGCTGTGCTGAGCCCCACATCCCCGCTTTTCAACCACAACCATGTAAGTTCCTCATCATCAGGTTCTTGTGTATTTTCCTTTTAAAATTATTTATGGAATTAGCTTCCACCAGTTATGGAGCAACAACGTGAATGAAAAGACTTCTCCTTTTTAGATGTTTTGCCAACGATTTTGAGACCATGACTCTGTTTATTAACCTCACTTGCTGGAGAGTAGAGATTTTCTCTACCTATTAAAACACGATTTCGATAAATTTGTTTCCAATCTTGGGATTTGGGTGTGGCTGACAAAGCTGGATGTCCATTGCCCATTTTGGCGGCCTCAGATACTGGTGGGCCTGCTCCCATGACACAACTGTGTGGTTTGCTAAGCCATTTCAGAGGAAGTGAAGTCAAGTATGTTGGTGTAGGGCTGAAGTCACATATAGTCAGCCCAGAATCAGGTAAGGATGGCAGGTTTTTTTGCCTCAAGCTCATAAGTAAAAAAAGGTGGATTTTTACACCAATCTGACAGTTTCATGGTCACTTTTACTAATGATGTGGAGATGCCAGCGTTGGACTGGGGTGAACACAGTATGAGTTTTAACAACACCAAGTTAAAGTCCAACAGGTTTATTTGGTAGCAAATACCATTAGCTTTCGGAGCGCTGCTCCTTCGTCAGGAGCAGCGCTCCGAAAGCTAATGGTATTTGCTACCAAATAAACCTGTTGGACTTTAATCTGGTGTTGTTAAACTTCTTACTGTGTTTACCCCAGTCCAAGGCCGGCATCTCCACATCACTTTTACTAACACCAGCTTTTTACTGCAATATCTTTTTAAACTGGTTTAAAATTATGAAGTGGTGATAATCGGATTTGAATTCGGTGTCTCTGGATTATTAGTGCAGGCCAGAGGGAAGAAACACAGAAAGCCAGATTAAAAAGAAAAATTCACACAGCTCGACTGAAAAGTTAGCTGAAAAGTCAAAGTTAAGTCATCAAAAATATCTTGGGAAAGGGCAGCAAACAAAGGAAGTTTCAGTGTGCTGGGCTGAACTTTAATCCTTCTGAATACTTGGGGCCTGTCGTCACTGTAAGGAGTTCTTTTCTGTAATTAGTAAATAAATCAGTAACCCTCAGGTTGAATTACACAATCCATTCGGCTGCTGTGTGTCTGACACTGGACAGCACAGGTGCACTTATACAGACGTCTTTACATACACAAATATATGCATACACATATTCAACCACACTCATACACACACACTTGATGCACTTATTATTGTGGCAAGAGCCACACCCTGCAGCCAAACTAGTCATCATAGATGAAGAGGGTCTGACAGATTTAATTAGTCTTGGATGTCCTATTATCGTTCTATACCCACCTCGTACCCTCTGTCCGAGTGAGAAGGGTCCTACTCTGCTGGCTATGGGAATGAACTATACTCACTGTACACTGCCATTGGAGCTTTGCCCAGTGTAGTTAACTCCGCAGGCTGAATAGAAGCAATGCACAGCTTAAAAAAACAGCCACAAAATAGCGGATAAAAACCTGGTATTCACATTGCCATAGCAACCGAGGTGAAGACTTGGCCCCATGCTCAAATTCAGCACATCAACAAGTCACTGTGAACATAAAACACAGTCGATTCAGCAATGGGAATTCAAGCAAAGCCAGAGTTCCTGGGAGTCACTCACAGTAATACATAGAGGGCACCAAGGGGTATGGGGAGGAGGCAGGTGAAATCTCACAGCGAAGGATTGAACAAGCAGAACATCAAATAGGCCGCTGCTGTACAGGAGAATATAGGGCACAAGCAGGTTAGTCAGGAAGGTGTAAGTGTGGAGTGGGGTAGGGAATCTCAACTTTATCTGAAAGCTGGGGAGAGAAATGACACAAAAGCTGAGAGTGGAGGAAAGAGGAAGAAACATGAGCTGCTGCTGGAGCAAGGAGAAGGATGAGAGGATGTGGGTGGATGAGGATTGAGAAGGAGAGTGATGGGTAGACCCAAGAAGGTATTATGAATTGTTAATTTGTTAAGGAGAGGCAAGTTCAAAATGGGGGAAGCTGGTAAGGCAATGTTCCTGCGAGAGGAGCTATGAGGTGAAAGGTCTTGTGCTTATGATGGGATGTGTGTTATTAATTCTCCAAGAGAGAGTTTCTGAAACTGGCTACTGAACGATAAGCTGCACAATGCTGCAAGGTGTTCCTCTATACAGAGCTGCAGAGACTGCATTTCACGGAAGCTTCATCTCCAGTGCTGCGTATGTCTGGATTATTTCTTGTTACAGACAGCTGAACTTGCTTTTTAACCTACATTAAACTGAGGCTCTGTACCTGTTCAGGTGAATGGTTGAAGATGCCATGGTGTTAGTGGAAGAAGAGCGGAGAGTTACCTGTAACTGCTCCTATAACCAACACCATCAAAAGCAAATCAATAGGTCATCACCTGATGCTGTTTGTGTGATACGTTTGTGCAAATTGGATGCCTAAAAAACAAATGTGACGCATGTTAAAGTAATTAATAAACTGTGAAGCACTCTGATTGCCCTGAAATAAATAATAATAAATGATATGAATATAAATCCTTCCTACGCACGTGATTTCTGTGGCAGATTGTTTTATCCTGATGCCTGGGTTGGACACGCAATGTTTAGCCTGATTCTCAGCCAATGCAAGAATCCTCAACCTGCTCGCAACCCAGTACCTCCAGCTGGATAACTGTGCAGGCATGGACACTGTCAGGACTGGATCGGGCTGGGCTGTGCTGCCAACAAAGTCAAATAGCAGATGTCACCGAAGCTCGCACCTGAAGGAATGGCTGCTTGGGTGGAGAAAACAGACAAGCCTTTGCCGGCTTTTTTACTGAATTAGTACTTGCTAACTTTTCTGGCAGAGAGCTCGACTGCGGAGAGGCTGAGCAAGGTCCACACTCTGGACGCTCAGCGATACAAACCAATGCTTACAATAACTGAGTGCTTGCATTCCCACTCCGACAAGCTGCCGAAACATGTGTAGGCAGAAAGAGTTGGAATGTTGCTGCAGAAGCAAGTCTGTGAGAGTTGGCGCAGCCTTGTGCACAAGTCCCGGGGTCTGCAAAAACACCATGTCCCAGGCACACTGGGGCCCTGGGATCAAATGATTAAAGTCAAACAGCAGCTCTGATCATTTCAGAAGAATATTACTCACACATTAGACAGCCAGCCTCAGGCATAGCTGAAATACATACTTGACATTTGACTTGGACATTTCACACACTGAGCTCTCTGTTTCACCCACAGACAAGACTGGTATTTGCCTGCAAACACTCCTGCTCTCTGTCCTTGCGAACTGCCCTCAAGGCTGTTTGTAAACAAACCCCTGTACACGCTGGGCACTTCAAGGATGAAGGAAGGATGGCATGCACAGGTCCCTTTGGAAGGTCTTGAGATGAACATGGGAATCCATTAAAAATGTACCACTGCAACCTACTGCGCAAGGTGAGATTTTCTACACCAACCTCCCTGGTCTGTTACATTCGGGAGTATGACCTTAACAATCCAAAGCTGAATGACAAAAAACAGACATTTTTAGTGTCAACTTAAGAATGCTTCAAAACGGGTTACAGCAACAAAGTATAGTCACTGCCATAGTTAAGGAAAAGCAGCAGCCAATTTGCACACAGCAAGCTCCCCAAACAGCAGAGAAAATAACCAGGCCATTTTCTTTAGTGATGTCGATTGAGAGATAAGTACTGGCTACAACATGGAGGGGAACTGCTGTCTTTCTTCAAAATGGTGCCACAGCATTGTTTTAATGTCTACCTGAAGGGGCAGATGGTGCCTTGGTTTAACATCTCCTTTGAAAGCTGGCACCTCCAACAATGCAGCACTCCCTTAGTAACTGCAATGGAGTCTCAGTCCTCAACTCTGACTGGGTCTTGAACCCACAAGCTTCTGACTCAGAGACAAGGGTGCTATCACTGAACCATGTCCGACAAATGGACAGTAAGATTGAGATGGTGGACACAGATGATCAGGAGCTTGCTGACTTGACCGCAATTCTTCCGACGGCAAATACTTTAAAATAAATGCTGATTGTCCCAATTCTTGTTGACCACCGTAATAGTGCCCTCACGGTCATTTGTGTGTGCATGTATATATAGTCAAACCAGAATAGGAGGTGGAGGAAGTTGCGAAGAAGCAACAGACTCTTATGAATTGGAGAGTTGGGATATAAGTACATTGTATATGATGATCAGCCATGGTCATAATGAATGGTGGAGCAGGCTCAAAGGGCCGAATGGCCTATTCCTGCTGCTACTTTCTCTAACAATGACTGATTTTGTCTTTGACCTTTAATTGAAATTTCCATTCCATTTCCTTCTGACTCTGGCTCAGATCTGAACTGCTTTCAGGCACAATTTGTGTTTGAGTAACTACTGGTACTTTAGTTATATCCCAACTATCCAGTTTATCAGACTCATTTCTCCCTCAATGTCAACAAAATGAAGGAGATCGTCATTGACTTCAAGAAGAGTAGTGGAGGACATGCCCCTGTCTACATCAATGGGGATGAAGTGGTAATGATCGAAAGCTTCAAGTTTCTAGGTGTCCAGATCACCAACAGCCTGTCCTGGTTCCTCCATGCCGACACCATAGTTAACAAAGCCAACACCTCTACTTCCTCAGGAGGCTAAGGAAATTTGGCATGTCCACTACGACTCTCACCAACTTTTAAAGATAAACCATTGAAAGCATTCTTTCTGGTTGTATCACAGCTTGGTATGGCTCCTGCTCTGTCCAAGACTGCAGAAAACTACAAAGGGTCGTGAACGAAGCCCAGCGTATCACGCAAACCAGTCTCCCATCCATTGACTCTGTCTATACTTCCCGCTGCCTTGGAAAAGCAGCCAGCATAATCAAGGACCCCACACACCTCGGACATTCTCTCTTCCACCTTCTTCCATTGGGAAAAAGATACAGTGAGGACACATATCCATTGACTCAAGAACAGCTTCTTCCCTGCTGCCATCAGACTTTTAAATGGACCTACCTCGCATTAAATTGATCTTTCTCTACATCCTAGCTTCGACTGTAACACTAAAGCCAAACGCTTGCCAAAAGATTGTCTGATTTCAAGCAGAAATTAGATATAGCTCTTGGGGTTAAAGGGATCAGGGGATATGGGAGGAAGGGGGGGGGGGATCATGATATTGAATTTGATGATCAGCCATGATCAAAATGAATGGCGGAGCAGGCTCGAAGGGCCGAATGGCCTACTCCTGCTTCTAGTTTCTACTCCATTCTGCATCTCTTCTTTCCTATAAACGGTATGCTTTGTCTGTATAGTACAAGAAACAATACTTTTCGTTGTATACTAATACATATATCAATAATAAATCAAATCAAATCATTTGAGTTTTTCCAACGGTTGCCAAACAGCAACAGGTCAATGAAGGGTCAGTTGAGACCTATACGATCCCAAGTACAAGGATGTCCAGTGGAAATTCAGAGGGTACCGTAGTCCAAGTAGCATTGAATGGAGCAGGGGTAAACATGGAGGTTGATATGTATGCAGTCAGCCTGATTCCTAAATGGCTATACCATCAAAAGCTGAGTCAGCATCAGCTGGAGAACTCACGCATAGAATCACAAAGTTGCAGAGGAGAGAAAATCCGCATCATGGAAAGTGTGTCCGTCCCAGTCACATCAAAGGAGCAACGTGCAAAATTGCCCATCATTGTAGCGAAGAGTGAAAGACCAGCCTTGCTAAAAAGAAACTCATTAATATCACTTGAGTTCAATTAGAAGGAGGTTTTTCACATAGAAACAAAATTAACACAAGACAGCATGATCACCAAGTACCCTCAGGGTGTTTAGTGAAATCTAAAATCTGACTCAAGGATATAAGGCCAATGTACAAGCCCAGAGAGACACAAGATCAGTTTATTGCAGGTCCAGTGCCCTATGTACTAAAAGAGTAAGCAGACCAAGTACTGAAAGACTCGAGACTGAGGACACTGGACCAGATCTTCCATTCTCTGGTGGGCCATTCTCTGGAGGTACTCTGGTAGATGTACTCGGGTCCCTATAGGAAGTCCCCATACAATTATCCTGGAACCCTCCAAAACTCCAATTTAAAGTTGGTGGCTTTGATAGTTCCAACTCCGAATAGTTACCTGGAAGTGAGAAAGATTAAAACTAGTTTGAACTGCTGAGTAACTATATTACTGAACCTCCTATACTGGAACCTGATTACACTCCCAACTACCCCTCCTGACCCTCTGACTACCCTTCCAACACCACCCCCCCCCCCCCACTCCCATAACCACTTCTTAGCTATCCCCGACCACCTGACTAGCCCATCATCACCCCTTCCCGGCACCTCATCTAGATTACCATCCCCACTGGGGGTAGAGCCAGGGGGAGATGTATTTTTCTTTTCATATGTAGATGAGTTGCCAGTCACAGCAGATTACATCAGTAGAACAACTAATAGGGACCATGTCTTGGCAAGGGTGCATGGCCATATCGCAAATGGGTGGTCAACATAGATACTGGATTTAGAAATCAGGCTATTGTTCATGCATAATTGCGATTGATAAACATTGCGTTTTGTGGGGAGCCAGGGTTGCAATTCCTAAAACCTATTAGTTCACTTTTGCTGTGTGATCCTCATGATCAGCACAGGCTTGACAAAGAGGCTAGCGAGAAGTCATCTCTGTTGGCCAAGGTTTGATAAGGCCATAGCAGACACAGTGAAACAGTGCAGAGTATGCTGAGCTGTAGAAAAGTTGCTGTTGGTACCAGCAACTGTGGAAATGACCAGCTCGAGTGTGGCAGAAACTGCACATAGATTTTACAGAAACTGAAAGCAGCAGCTAATCACTGTGCTAGATAGCCTTTCAAAGTGGGTAGAATAACTAGCAAACTCGAGATTTTTTAAAGTTTGTTTTCTATTTTTAGGTTCCCAGAGGAAATCTTGTCCAACAATGGACCTCAGTTTTGTTCAGAAGAGTTTATTAAATTTCTGAGAATGAATGAGGAGTTCCACAGTATCATCTCATTCAAACAGAACACCGGAGTGCAAAGTACAAATTATTAAGCGTGCTCTTTTTAAACACATGCTAGGTACAAATTGGAAGAAATGTCAGTTGAAACTGAATCTCAAACTGGCATTTTTTTTTGTTTATTTACTTACACACCTCACACTATTATGGAAAGAATAGCAGCTGAATGGTTATTTAGAAGACAACCGAGAACAAGGTTTTCATTGCTGAAGCCACATTTAGCAGTCAGTGGAAGAAAAATAATCCAGGCTGAAAGTAAGTCATGATAGGGGTAGAATGAGAGTCAGAAGTCTGAAGGTGAACCAGAGACAGCGATAAATAACATCATCACAAATGGTTAAAATGGTTACCAAGCAGAGTGTAAACATATGTGGCCCTTGCACATATTTGGTCAAGATGCTTGGTAGTGGGAAGGCTGGGTCTGTACATATAGATCATGCTTTACCTTCAGAACTTCATAAAGACAAACGATTGGGAAGAATAAAATGCAGCACAGTGGCACAGTAGTTGGCACTCCTGTCTCAGTGTCAGGGATCCAGGTTTGATTCTGTCCTTGGGTAACTGTCTGTGTGGAATTGGCACATTCTCCCCTCCTACACTCCAAAAGATGTGCAAGTTAGGTGGATTGGCCATGCTAAATTGCCCTTTAGTGTCAGGGGGATTAACAGGGTAAATACGTGGGGTCTAGGGATAGGGCCTGGGTGGGATTGTTGTTGGTGCAGGCTCGATGGGCTGAATGGCCTCCTCTGCACTGTAGGGATTCTATGATTCTATGGAAATGAATTGGATAAATTGGACAATTGGGGATAAGAGTAGAGTACCATTAGTTACTCCAACATACGTTGTGCCTGAACCAGGTCAGATCTGAATCAGAGTCAGATAGAAATGTCTGATGAAATGGCAACTTCAAACAGATGGGTCAAGGCCCTTGCCCAGTTCAGGAAGTTTGAGTCAAGAGAGGAGGTATCCTTTTCGAAAATAAGAAACCAGTTGTTTAGTTGAATTTGTTAATGAATAAAAAACAAGAAATATATGGAATTTGAACTTTTGTGTGACTTTTTAATTAAAGAATGAGGCGTATAAGAACACCCTCTTGTGGCCATTTTATATGTACGTACAGAGAGTCAAACCAGAATAAACCAGTTTTCAGTTGGGTACTTTGAACTCCATGGGCTGTGCAGTTTCTATTTCCTGCAAATACACCACAACCACGGTTACTTGACAGTAATTTCTCAAAGCTGGGTTACTTTGTTCTAGAATTAGGAGGGCTCACCAAAGACCCTCTTTGCCAACAAACCCCACTAAATTAGCTCTCTTTCTCTGCTGTTTGGTGCCAGATTGAAAACTGGATAATTGTTCTTGACCCAAAATTGACCATTCCCCTCTGTGCTTCGCTGATGAATCAAGTTGACAACCAACCATGAAAAATACGAACAACCCTACTTGGTTACTGCTTGTTTTCCTGATTCCTTTGCAGAAACTTTGGGATGGGTGCATATCACAGTAGGTGCTGAATTCCTTTAAGAAACTGCAAGTCAGTGAATTTCCTGCATTCAATATTTTCTTTTCCCCACAAAGCTGTGTTTTTATCCCTTGCTATTAGTCATTTCCTGTGACTAATTGGCTGACTTGGTGAGAAACTCTTACCTTGCTAGTCATATTAGTTGATGCATCATACTCCTGACCTTTCACCTCTTCCAGGTGCCTGCAGGCCATGTTTGGGCCAGTGAGCATTGGCTGGCCATTTGTTACAGTCAATTCCAATTGTGCCCTCACCTGACATCCCCACCCTGACAAAAAGGCATTGGTGAAGGTCTTTAACTTGACAAAACAGCTGGCATGTCAAGTCATGACTGAACTGAACAAGCAGCTCAACTCACAGACAGAAGGAGCAGAGAGAACAGTCTGCACATTTCAATATCAGTTCCACAGTGCATTTATACAAGAAGTCTGCTCAACTTGTTCTTTCCTTGCATTAGCCACTCTGGACTAATTGCACAAAGACAGAATCGGGCACCATTTGCACCCCGGGGTCAAATTCTTTTGTAACAAATACTTTCAATAACAGATTCACACAGGATTAAAAGCAGTCAGGCACAATGTGCTGTCATGGCAACACTGTGCCCTGCACTTCACACTCTCTCACTTTACTACAGTCCCACCCTTTCTTTCGCTCTGGCACTTGCTCAGTCGCAATCATCCTGATCGTCAAAAGAACCCAGGTGTTGCAAAGAAAAACTGAGGAACTGGTTGCCTTGGTGACTGCACTGATTAGGAATTTCCTGCCAACTACAGAAGGCAAAAATGTTCAGCCTGGAGGAGACACCGCCCCTGAAGAAGCATGTTGTGTTGTTCATCGAGAACCGCACCCTGTACACAGTGTGTCCTGCTAACCATATAAGTCTGATTCATCAGACTGTGCACCGTCACACTGCAGGAATCCAAGGCCTTAAGATATATATGCACATTTAGCAGGGAGTGGCATGACAGGGAATGGTCCAGGAACTGCAATGTGCTGCACACTCAGCAAGTTGGAGAACAGTGTGGGACAGAGCAAGTCGCTTTCTCATCATCCCAGATAAAACACATTACACAATCCCCTTCCCACATTTGTGATTGAGAAACTATTATCTTGCTCACTAGTCTGTGCTGACTTAGCTGCTGTCGGCGGAGAGGTAACTACAAAGGAGCGCAGTCTCCATGTCATATTGAGGGGAAGAACAAAAAGACACTAGGAGCCCCGTTATTGATGGCAAGCCTGCACCCCCTACTGGAGACCAGCTTCTCTCCTCTCCCTCCTGCACGCTCATTTCTATACAGAGGCCAACCTTCACTCTAAGCTGTGGGGGCTACGTGGCCATGGAGGAATCAGGAACGCGCTGTTTAAAATTCGCACATGCCTGACAGCAGGGAAATCTTAAAGGGACCATCATAATTTGAAAGAGCGTTGCCAAGAGCCCCAACTGGAAACTGCATGAGTGCATATATCTTGGATTAGGCTGAACTGTGATGCTCCACCTTGTTCAATAGTTCAGACTCATTATTGAGATTCAAAAATGGTGAGTGGCCAGTTGCTTGAATTACTGAAGGGCTGAGGTATCTGAACTGAAATTATTCCACCTAGCGCAATAATGAAAGGTTTCACGTTGTAAGGTTAGCTTAGGACTGAATAACAGGCAGGTGGTTTGATAGTAAGGTGCAGGCAGAATTACAAAATACAGGGTAGTTAAGTTGCAGTTGGGCCTATGAATCGAACAGTGAAGTAATTGTGTAGGCTGCGGGGGGGGGGGGGGGGGGGAAGGTGTGATGGGGAGTCTACACACTGTGTGACTGCAGAATAAAGCACAAGGCGGCTGCATTTCACTGTTGCTGAACTGAGGCTGGAGCAGATCCAGGGCAGCTGTGATCAATGCTAAGGTACAAAGGTGCACAGACACACCCAACCAAGGCAGACATGCTGCAACCTGCATACAACTCACAGCCAGACTAAAATTATTTTGGAACTTTATGTAAACATTGTGTTCCAGCATATCAACCCCTGCTAAAAAGGAACTGGAGTGGAATAAATCATCACACTCGAAACAACTCAATTATCAACTACCAAATTGTTCTGTTACCCCTTCAATTTCTCAATCTACCCCTTAACCTGTTCTCCTGATGGCTGGGTCAAGGCCCTTCAGGCACTAATTAGCCTGACCCTACCACTGATTACTGTTCAAGTAATATACTGTGCATATCTTGCAGGGGTCACAAGACAGCAATCAGGAATGAGACTTTTCCTGGTGTTATCCTGATAACACTGAGGCCAACTGCTAACAGAAGACTGAACTGGGGAAACATAGAATCCATATAGTGCGGAAAGAGGCCATTTAGCCCATTGAGTCTGCAGTGACTCTCCGAAAGAGCATCTTATCCAGGTTCACCCCCTCGCCCTGTCCCTGTAACACCACACATTTCCCATAGCTAATCCACCCAACCCACACACTCCTGGACACTAAGGGGCAATTACAGCATGGCCAACCCACCGAACCTATACAACTTTGGGCTGCGGGAGGAAACCAGAGCACCCGAAAGAGACCTACGCTGACACAAAGGAAACGTGCAAACTCCACACAGAGGTGGGGTCCTTGAAACTTGGGTCTCTGGCGCTGAGGCAGCAGTGCTAAGCACTGTGCCACTGTGTTGCTCCTTGTTCACCATGTTGTCCCTATCCTGATCCACTCAGTGTATCCCCGACATAGACATCAGCCCTGCAATAAATTTTAACTCTTTCCTACTCTACAACCAACACCATATATATGCCCAAGGTTTGCCTTGAATTCTCACATTTATGAGCCTATATAACAGCCTTTCATGTGGAACTTTGTCGAATGCCTTCCTGAGTTCCACCCTGAACAGACATTAATACACTGATGGTTTAACAAAAAACCCAATCAGTCTTACCTTGGACAGTTCAGGGGCGATGACAGGAGGCACTTTATCACACAAAAGGTAGTAGAAATATGGAACACTCTGCCCCAAAGGTTGTTGAGGTGAAGTCAATTGAAAATTTTCAAACTGAAATTGTTTGAATTTTCTGAGGCAATGATATTTGGGATACAGAGTTCAGATACAGATCAGCCATGATTTAACAGAATGGTGGAGGGGATGAAAGGCCTATTTTTGTTCCTGTGTGTGAATCACTGGCTTCTTGCTACTCAGCAGTTGGAACTGTAATTAAAATGAACTGTTGGCAATGTCCCACAATTAGCAGTTTCTGCATCACCCATTTTCCCTCACTCAGAAGGGGAAACTCATGGCCATAAGCAACATTTAGGTAGCACTTTCCAAACCCACGACCTCTACCAGGATATTATTAAACTGGAAAGAGTGCAGAAAAGATTTACTAGGATGCTACCGGGACTTGATGGTTTGAGTTATAAAGAGAGGCTGGGTAGACTGGGACATTTTTCCCTGGAGCGTAGGAGGCTTAAGAGTGATCTTATAGAGGTCTATAAAATAATGAGGGACATAGATAAAGTTATATAGTCAACATCTTTTCCCAAAAGTAGGGGAGTCTAAAACTAGAGGGCATGGGTTTAAGGTGAGAGGGAGAGGTGAGATACAAAAGTGTCCGGGGGCAATGTTTTCACACAGAGGGTGGTGAGTGTCTGGAACAAACGGCAGTAATAGAGGCAGGTACAATTTTGTCCTTTAAAAAGCATTTAGACAGTTACATAGGTAAGATTGGTATAGAGGGTTATGAGCCAAATGCAGGCAATTGGGACGAGCTTAGTAGTAAAAATTGGGCAGCATGGACAAGTTGGGCTGAAGAGCCTGTTTTCATGCTATAAACCTCTATGACTCTGTGACTCTACCATTTGGAACAAGGGCTTGCAGGTGCATGGAAACACCACCACTGTAGCTCCCCTTCAAATCTCAAATCATTCACCACCTGAATTGGAAGTATAACGCCGTTCCTTTACTGTCACTGGCTCCAAATCCCAACAGTGCTGTGGACGTAGTTGCATCGCATGTAGAGGTTCAAGGGGGTTTCCCACCATTAAGTTCTCAAGGAGGATTCAGCATGGGTAATAACTGTTGGCCTCATCTGTGACACGACCACCCAATGAACAAATTTTTTAAAAGTGCGTTATCGAACATTGAGTGTCCAAGAATCCCTGCATCTAGGTGCCAGTAGCGAAGACTCTCACCTCAGAGTCAGAAAGCTGTGTTTTCAAGTCACACTCTGGAGATTTCCGCCACACTTCAGGCTGACAGGAATCAGTGCTGCACTGTTGGATGTGCTTTTCTTTGGGTGAAATATTAAACTGAAGGCCGGCCTGCCCCTCCAAGTAAAGATAAAAGATCACAAGGCACTGTTCTGAGAAACAGTAAGTGGAGTTTATCCTGGTGCCCTGGCAAATAGTTATTCTGTCACCAACAGCACTGATATGATCCCAGATAAACTGGTCATTTATCACATTGTTGTTTGTGGGTCCTTTCGAGGTGAAAACTGGCTGCCACGTTTCCTACATCACATACTTTGGAGGTCCTTCATTTAGAAATCATAGAATCATAGAAATCACAGAAACCCTACAGTGCAGAAACAGGCCATTCGGCCCATCAAGTCTGCACCGACCACAATCCCACCCAGGCCCTACTCCCCTATCCCTACACATATTACCCGCTAATCCCTCTAACCTACGCATCTCAGGGCACTAAGGGGCAATTTTAGCATGGCCAATCAACCTAACCCGCACATCTTTGGACTGTGGGAGGAAACCGGAGCACCCGGAGGAAACCCACGCAGACACGAGGAGAATGTGCAAACCCCACACAGACAGTGACCCAAGCCGGGAATCGAACCCGGGTCCCTGGAGCTGTGAAGCAGCAGTGCTAACCACTGTGCTACCGTGCCGCCCAACCCCTGTGCTACCGTGCCGCCCATTTGCTGTGAAACTCTCTGGGTCATTGTGAAAGGCACTGAACACATGTAACTCATCTTTTTTTCTTATTTCTGGGTTTCAGTCCCACATCAAGATTTGCTTCAAATCTGTTCAATCAGCAATAGTTCTCAATACAATGCCCATTGTAAATTCAGTTAATAGTATGGGAGTTATACATCATCAATCCACAGCCTGAAGCCAACTCTCTGCCTGAACAAGTCTCAGCAGTCAGCTGCAGCATCCATGACCAATTCTGTGGTGAAATTGGAATGTGATAGGATCACTGCAATCACAGACACTCCATCAGACCATTGGTTTGTTAACCACACTCTCAGAACGACACAGCATTCACTAGCATAGTTACCGTGAGGTTAACTGCATGTATCCAACCAGAATAATACACATGGCTAAATGATACGACTAGTAATGGAAACAGGCGCAAGTGTTATTTTGGTTTAGCTGGTGCCACTCTCCACTGACTGATTCCAAGAATCATAGAAACCCTCCAGTGCAGTAGCAGGCCGTTCGGCCCATCGCACTGACCCTCCAACGGAGAATTACACCCAGACCCTTTCCCTGAAACCTCACCTATTGACCCCCCCCGCCCCCAACCTACACATCTTGGGACACTAAGGGGCAATTTAGCCAATTCACCTAAGCTGTTCATCTTTGGAGTGTGGGAGGAAACCGGAGCATCCAGAGGAAACCCACGCAGACACGGGGAGAACATGCAAACTCCACACAGATAGTCACCTAAGGCCGGAATTGAACCTGGGTTCTTGGCGCTGTGAAGCAGCAGCGCTGCCCAAAACTATATATAACCTAAGCAGAAATATTGATAAGGGAGTGCTGCAATGTAACAGGTGCCGTTCAACGTCAAAGGTCTTGACCACCTACTCACGTGGAGGTGATGGGGTAGTGATATTTTCATTGGACTAGTGACCCAGAAACCCAGAGGAATTATCTGGGGACCCGGGTTTGATTCCCACCATGGCAGATTGTGAAATTTGAATTATTTAAAAATTTGGAATTTAAAAAGTCTACTGATGACCATGAAACCATTGTTGAAAGTCATAAAAACCCACCTGGTTCACTAATGTCCTTTAGGGAGGGAACAAAGAACAAAGGAAATTACAGCACAGGAACAGGCCCTTCAGCCCTCCAAGCCTATACATGCTGCCCGTTTGAACTAAAACCCCCTACCCTTCTGGGAACCATATCCCTCTATTCCCATCCTATTCATGTATTTGTCCAGATGCCCCTTAAAATATACTATCCTTACCTAGTCTGGCTTATACGTGACTCCAGACCCACAGCAATGGTTGACTCTTAACTGCCCTCTGAAATGGCCAAGCCTAGCGAATCACTCAGTTTAAAGGCAATTAGGGTTGGGCAATAAAATGCTGGCCCCACCTGCAACACCCAAGTCCCATGAAAGAATTTAAAAAAAGACACTAGGGTTTTTTTTTTAAAGTAGAACTGTCTTCTCTGTGCCCTGCACAATATTACTCCCTCAACCCATGCTAATAAAATAATTTAACAGGTCATTCCCCTCATTCCAGTTTGAGAGATCCACCTGTACACAAATTGTTCACCATGTTCACGGGTGCAATCAGCGATGGCTTGTGCCCTGTAGATGGTGGATTGGCTTTGGGAAGTCAGAAGATGGGTCACTTGCCACAGGATTTCTAGCCTCTGACCTCCTCCTGTATCCATTGTATTTATATGTCTGATCCAGTTCAATTTCTGGTCAATGGTGGGTTGTTGACTATGCACAATGTTCAACATCATTTGCAACTCCTCAGATTTTGAAGCAGTCCATGTCCAAATGCATCAAGACCCAGAAAATATTGGGCTGATAAGTGGCAAGTAACATTCACGCCACACAAATGCCAAGCAATGGCCATCACCAGCAAGAGAGAATCAGTGGCATTACCAACGCTCAATTCCCCACTATCAGCATCGTGGGGGTTTCTGTCAACCAGAAACGGAACTGGACTAGCCATATAAATACTGTGGATACATGAACAAATCAGAGGCTGGGAGTATAGCAATAAGTAAATCACCTCCTGACTCCCCAACCCTGAAAACCACCTGTAAGGAAAACATCAGCAGTGTGAGGGAATACTCTCCAGTTGCCTGGATGAGTGCAGTCCCACAACACTCAAGAAGCTCAACACCATTCAGGACAATGTAGCCTGCTTGATTGGCATCTCATCCACCACCTTAAACATTCACTTTCTCCACCGGCAACGCACTGTGACTTTGTACGCCCTTCGACTTTGCACCATGAAACCTTTTCTCACTGAATCTCTCCTACTCTCCACTCTCTCACAGAACTTGCCCTTTTGTTCTTCTTTCCATCTTCCCCCATCATGTTCTTTTGACAGCACCCTCAAAACCCACAACCTCTACCATCCAGAAGGACAAGGGCAGCAAGTGCTTGTGAACATTGCCACCTGCAAGTTCCCCATCAAGTCACATCTGAAACTATATTGTCATTCTTAACTGCTGCTGGGTTAAATTAGCATATTGTATTCGCTGTTCGTGATGTGGACACAGGACTTGCCCTTTTGTTCTTCTTTACATCCTCCCCCTTTCACTTTCTCAAAATCCAATACATTTCTAACTTTTCCCCGTTCAGATGAAGGGTCACAACCCGGAAACATTAATTCTGTTTCTCTCTCCATGGATGCTCCCTGACCTGCTGAATATTTCCAACACTTTCTCTTCCTATCATCAAAGGAGATCTCCAGTATTCACAGCATTTTGTTTTCATCTTACTTATCCCTGGTGTCCTGGCCAACATTTATCCTCAATCAATGTAACAAAAACAGATTACATGACGATTGCCACATTGTTGTTTGTGGGAGCTTGCTGAGCCTTGCTGTATCTGATGGGATAGCGTAGATGGAGATTTACTCTGTATCTAGTACATGTTCTACGAGCCCTGTGAGTATTTAATGCTGACAGTGGTGCGTTCATTGTGAAATGTTCCACGATCAGATTTGAAGGGTACAAAAATTCAAACACTTTTGAAGACCCACAAGTATTGAGAGAATTAAGAATAGGTCTAAACCCCATCCCCTTCACAAACACAGGTATAAACCCCATCCCCCTCACTAACACAGGTATAAACCCCATTCCCCCTTCATTTACACAGGATACAAGTCCCATCCCCCTCACTAACACAGGTATAAACCCCATCCCCGTCACTAACACAGGTATAAACCCCATCCCCCTCACGAACACAGGTATAAACCCCACTTCCCCTCACTAGCACAGGCATTAGACCCATTCCCCCTCACTAATACAGCTATTAACCCCATTCCCCCTCACTAACACAGGTATAAACCCCATCCCCGTCACTAACACAGGTATAAACCCCATCCCCCTCACTAACAAAGGGTATAAACCCTACCCCCCTCACTAACACAGGTATAAACCCCACCCTCCTCACTAACACAGGTATTAGCCCTATTCTCTCTCATTAACACAGATATAATTTCTGACTTCTTAGTCTCATGCCATTCATGGAATACGTCCTTGTCCAAAATGTATCACTTCACACTTTTCAGGGTTAAATTCCATCTGCCACTTATCTGTCCATTTGACCATTCCGTCTGTATCTTCCTGTAGCCCAAGCCTCTGTTAACCACCTGGCCAACCTCGGTGTCATTCGCAAACTTATGAATCCAACCCTATCTACACTGTCAACTATGTTATTATACAAATTACAAACAATAGGGGGCCCAGCACAGATCCCACGGGTATGCCACTGGACACTTCCTTCCAGTCACTAAAGCAGCCTTCTGTCAGCACCCTCTGTCTCCTACCACTAAGTCAATTTTGAATTCACTTTTTCAAATTACCCTGTATCCCAAGTGCATTTGCCTTCTATATAAGTCTCCCATGTGGGATCTAGTCAAACGCTTTGCTGAAATCCATATAAACTACATCGACTGCTCATGTACACACCTGGTCACCTCCTCAAAAAATTCAATCAAATTCATTAGGCATGATCCCCCTCTGATGAAGCCATGCTGACTATCCCTGATCAATCCTTGCCTCTCCAAGTGGAGATAAATGCTCTCCTTCAGAATTTTCTCCAATAGTTTCCCTCCCACTGACGTGAAAGTCACTGGTCTTTTGTCCCCTGGTTTACCTCTGTAACTCTCCTTAAATAGCGGAACCACATTAACTGTGCTCCAGTCCTCTGGCACCTCCCCCATGGTGTAAATTGAGTCTGTGTCTTTATAAGCTCTGTTTGTGAACAGAATTCCCACTCACCTGAAGAAGGGGCTAAGAGCTCCGAAAGCTTGTGTGGCTTTTGCTACCAAATAAACCTGTTGGACTTTAACCTGGTGTTGTTAAACTTCTTACTGTGTTTACCCCAGTCCAACGCCGGCATCTCCACATCATGACCTCCCCCATGGCCAGAGGGAATTAAAAAATTGGGTCAGAATCCCTGCAATCTCCTCCCTTGCCTCCCACAGCAGCCTGGGACACAATTCACCCGGACCTGGATATTTATCCACTTTTAAGCCTGCCAACATCTCCAACACCTTGTCACTCCCTATGTCAATTTGCTCAAGAACCTCGCAGTCTCTCTCCCCGAGTTCCATATCTTTATCCTCATTCTCTTCGCGCATGGGCCCTACTACTTCTCTGGTTATTCTCTTCCCATATACAAAATCTTGGGATTTTCCCTACTTTTACCAGCCAGAGCTTTCTCATATCCCCTCTTTGCTCTCCTAATTGCTTTCTTTAGCTCCAACTTGCACTCTCTGTATTCCACTAATGCCTCTGCTGATTTGCTCCCCTTGTACCTGTTAAAAGCCTCTTTTCCTTCTCATGGTGTCCTGAATATCTCTGGCATCCATGGTTCTCCGGGCTTGTTACTCCTCCCTATCACCCTAGAGGGAACATGTTGGGCCTGTACCCTCTCCATTTCCTTTTTGAACAACCCACCCCCTCACTGCTGTTTTGTAGATTTTTCCACAAGTATCTGTTCCCAGTTTACGTTGACCAGATCCTGCCTTATTTTATTAAAATCCATTCTCCCCCAATCCAAACTTTTTTTTTCAACTTGTCTATTTCTTTGTCCATAACAAATGTAAATTGCACCATGCTGTGATTGCTATCACTAAAATGCTCCCCCACCACCTCAACTACCTGTCTGACTTCATTCACTGGATTTAGTTCCAACACTGCGCTGGTCCTTGTTGGACCATAGAAAATTACAGCTCAGAAACAGGCCTTTTAGCCCTTCTTGTCTGTGCCGAACCATTTTTTTGCCCAGTCCCACTGACCTGCACTTGGACCATATCCTTCCACACCCCTCTCATCCATGAACCCGTCCAAGTTTTTCTTAAATGTTAAAAGTGCATTTACCACTTTATCCGGCAGCTCATTCCACACTCCCACCACTCTCTGCGTGAAGAAGCCCCCCCTAATATTCCCTTTAAACTTTTCTCCTTTCACCCTTAACCCATGCCCTCTGGTTTTTTTCTCCCCTAGCCTCAGCGGAAAAAGCCTGCTTGCATTCACTCTATCTGATTTAAGGAGATTTTTTTAAGTACTCAGCAAAAATATATTCCGGTGATAAAGAAGGACTGTAAGAAAAAGGATAACCGGACGTGGATAACGAAGGAAATAAAGGAGAGTATTAAAATAAAATCAGATGCGTACAGAGTGGCCAAAAATAGTGGAGAATTAGTGGATTGGGAAAGAAAAACAAAGAACGACTAAGAAAGCGATTAAGAAAGGAAAGATAGATTATGAAACTAAACTAGCTCAAAAAATAAAAACGATAGTAAAAGTTTTTACAAGTATATAAAAAGGAATAGAGTGGCTAGAGTGAATGTTGGACCCTTGGAAGATGAGAGGGGGGATTTAATAGTGGAAAACGAGGAAATGGCTGAGACTTTAAATAAGTTCTTTGTGTCGGTCTTCACGGTGGAAGACACAAATAGTTTGCCGAATATTAGAGATCGAGAGTTGGTGGGAGGGGAGGTCCTTAATACAATTACTGTTACTAAGGAGGTGGTGCTTGGTAGACTAATAGGACTGAAGGTAGACAAGTCCCCGAGCCCGGATGGAATGCATCCCAGGGTACTGAAAGAAATGGCTGAGGTAATAGCAGATGCGTTAGTAGTAATTTATCAAAATTCGCTGGACTCTGGGGTAGTGCCGGCTGACTGGAAAACAGCTACTGTTACGCCGCTGTTTAAAAAAGGAAGTAGACAAAAGGCGGGTAACTACAGGCCGGTTAGCTTAACATCCGTAGTTGGGAAGATGCTAGAGTCCATTATTAAAGAGGAAATAACAGAGCACCTGAATAAGAATGGTTCGATCAAGCAGACGCAGCATGGATTCATGAAGGGAAAGTCGTGTTTGACGAATCTACTGGACTTTTATGAAGATGTCACTAGTGCGGTTGACAGAGGGGAACCGGTGGATGTGGTGTTTTTAGATTTCCAGAAGGCGTTCGATAAGGTGCCTCACAAAAGGTTGCTGCAGAAGATTGGGGTACACGGAGTTAGGGGTAAGGTGTTGGCGTGGATTGGGGATTGGCTATCTAACAGGAAGCAGAGAGTTGGGACAAATGGGTGCTTTTCTGGTTGGCAGTTGGTGACCAGTGGCGTGCCGCAGGGATCTGTGCTGGGGCCTCAATTGTTTACCATTTACATAGATGATCTGGAGGAGGGGACTGAATGTAGGGTATTCAAGTTTGCTGATGACACGAAGGTGAGTGGGAAAGCGAATTGCGTGGAGGACGCGGAAAGTCTGCAGAGAGATTTGGATAGGCTGAGCGAGTGGGCGAGGATCTGGCAGATGGAATATAACGTTAGCAAATGTGAGGTTATCCACTTTGGAAGAAATAATAGTAAATTGGAATATTATTTAAATGGAGAAAAATTACATCGTGCGACTGTGCAGAGGGACCTGGGGGTCCTTGTGCACGAATCGCAAAAACTCAGTCTGCAGGTGCAGCAGGTGATCAAGAAGGCGAATGGAATGTTGGCCTTTATCGCGAGGGGGATAGAATATAAAAGCAGGGAGGTCTTGCTGCAACTGTACAAGGCACTGGTGAGGCCGCAACTGGAGTACTGTGTGCAGTTTTGGTCCCCTTATTTGCGAAAGGATATATTGGCCTTGGAGGGAGTGCAGAGAAGGTTCACCAGGTTGATACCGGAGATGAGGGGTGTAGCTTATGAGGAGAGATTAAACAGATTGGGTCTGTACTCGTTGGAGTTTAGAAGGATGAGAGGTGATCTTATAGAGACATATAAGATAATGAAGGGGCTGGATAGGGTAGAGGTGGAGAGATTCTTTCCACTTAGAAGGGAAGCCAGAACTAGAGGGCACAGCCTCAAAATAAGGGGGGGCTGGTTCAGAACAGAGTTGAGGGGGAACTTCTTCTCTCAGAGGGTAGTGAATCTCTGGAATTCTCTGCCCATTGAAGTGGTGGAGGCTTCCTCGTTGAATATGTTTAAATCATGGGTAGATAGTTTTCTGATCGATAAGGGAATTAGGGGTTATGGGGAGCAGGCGGGTAAGTGGAACTGATTCGCTTCAGATCAGCCATGATCTTGTTGAATGGCGGGGCAGGCTCGAAGGGCCAGATGGCCTACTCCTGCTCCTATTTCTTCTGTTCTTCTGTTCTTATCTATACCCATCAAAATCTAATACACCTCTATCAAATCTCCCCTCAATCTTCTACGCTCCAGGGAATAAAGTCCCAACCTATTCAATCTCTCTCTGTAACTCAGCTTCTCAAGTCCCGGCAACATCCTTGTGAACCTTCTCTGCACTCTTTCAACCTTATTTACATCCTTCCTGTAACTAGGTGACCAAAACTGTACACAATACTCAAAATTCGGCCTCACCAATGCCTTATATAACCTTACCATAACACTCCAACTTTTATACTCGATACTCTGATTTATAAAGGCCAATGTACCAAAGGCACTCTTTACGACCCTATCCCCTGTGACGTCACTTTTAGGGAATTCTGTACCTGTATTCCCAGATCCCTCTGTTCAACTGCACTCTTCAGAGTCCTACCATTTACCATGTACGTTCTACTTTGGTTTGTCCTTCCAATGTGCAATATCTCACACTTGTCTGCGTTAAATTCCATTTGCCATTTTTCAGCCCATTTTTCTAGTTGGTCCAAATCCCTCTGCAAGCTTTGAAAACCTTCCTCACTGTCCACTACACCTCCAATCTTTGTATCATCAGCAAACTTGCTGATCCAATTTACCACATTATCATCCAGATCATTGATATAGATGACAAACAACAATGGACCCAACACCGATCCCTGCGGCACACCACTAGTCACAGGCCTCCACTCAGAGAAGCAATCCTCCACAACCACTCTCTGGCTTCTTCCATTGAAAGAAGTTTAACAACACCAGGTTAAAGTCCAACAGGTTTATTTGGTAGCAAAAGCCACACAAGCTTTCGAGGCTCTGAGCCCCTTCTTCAGGTGAGTGGGAATTCTGTTCACAAACAGAACTTATAAGACACAGACTCAATTTACATGAATAATGGTTGGAATGCGAATACTTACAACTAATCCAGTCTTTTAGAAACAAAACAATGGGAGTGGAGAGAGCATCAAGACAGGCTAAAAAGATGTGTATTGTCTCCAGACAAGACAGCCAGTGAAACTCTGCAGGTCCACGCAACTGTGGGAGTTACAAATAGTGTGACATAAATTCTGATTCTAGGATCGCATGATAAAGACTCAGGAGGAAAAAAGCAGAAATATTTATGTGAAATAGTGTGACATAAACCCAATATCCCGGTTGAGGCCGTCCTTGTGTGTGCGGAACCTGGCTATCAGTTTCTGCTCCGCGACTCTGCGCTGTCGTGTGTCGCGAAGGCCGCCTTGGAGAACGCTTACCCGAATATCAGAGGCCGAATGCCCGTGACCGCTGAAGTGCTCCCCAACAGGAAGAGAACAGTCTTGCCTGGTGATTGTCGAGCGGTGTTCATTCATCCGTTGTCGCAGCGTCTGCATAGTTTCCCCAATGTACCATGCCTCGGGACATCCTTTCTTGCAGCGTATCAGGTAGACAACGTTGGCCGAGTTGCAAGAGTATGTACCGTGTACCTGGTGGATGGTGTTCTCACGTGAGATGATGGCATCTGTGTCGATGATCCGGCACGTCTTGCAGAGGTTGCTGTGGCAGGGTTGTGTGGTGTCTTGGTCACTGTTCTCCTGAAGGCTGGGTAGTTTGCTGCGGACAATGGTCTGTTTGAGGTTGTGCGGTTGTTTGAAGGCAAGAAGTGGGGGTGTGGGGATGGCCTTGGCGAGATGTTCGTCTTCATCAATGACATGTTGAAGGCTCCGGAGGAGATGCCGTAGCTTCTCCGCTCCGGGGAAGTACTGGACAACGAAGGGTACTCTGTCCACTGTGTCCCGTGTTTGTCTTCTGAGGAGGTCGGTGCGGTTTTTCGCTGTGGCGCGTTGGAACTGTTGATCAATGAGTCTAGCGCCATATCCTGTTCTTATGAGGGCATCTTTCAGCGTCTGGAGGTGTCTGTTGCGATCCTCCTCATCCGAGCAGATCCTGTGTATACGGAGGGCTTGTCCGTAGGGGATGGCTTCTTTAACGTGTTTAGGGTGGAAGCTGGAGAAGTGGAGCATCGTGAGGTTATCCGTGGGCTTGCGGTACAGTGAGGTGCTGAGGTGACCGTCCTTAATGGAGATGCGCGTGTCCAAGAATGCAACCGATTCCGGAGAGTAGTCTATGGTGAGCCTGATGGTGGGATGGAACTTGTTGATGTCATCATAGAGTTGTTTCAGTGATTGTTCACCATGAGTCCAAAGGAAGAAAATGTCATCGATGTATCTAGTGTATAGCACCGGTTGAAGGTCCCGTGCGGTGAAGAAGTCTTGTTCGAACCTGTGCATGAAGATGTTGGCATATTGAGGTGCAAATTTGGTCCCCATGGCTGTTCCGTGTGTCTGGATGAAGAACTGGTTGTTGAAGGTGAAGATATTGTGGTCCAGGATGAAGCGGATGAGATGTAAAATTGCATCTGGAAACTGGCAGTTGTTGGCGCTGAGCACTGAGGCCGTTGCAGCAATGCCATCGTCATGGGGGATGCTGGTGTAGAGTGCTGAGACATCCATTGTGACGAGGAGCGCTCCTGGTTCAACTGCTCCATGTGTGCCGAGTTTCTGTAGGAAGTCCGTCGTGTCGCGACAAAAGCTGGGGGTTCTTTGTACAATGGGTTTCAGGATGCCCTCGACATAGCCGGAGAGGTTCTCGCACAGGGTCCCATTGCCCGATACGATGGGACGGCCGGGTGTGTTTGCCTTGTGTATCTTCGGGAGGCAGTAGAGATCTCCAACGCGGGGAGTACGTGGGATGAGAGCACGGAGGGTGTTCTGAAGGTCCGGATCAAAGGTCTTGATCAGAGTGTTGAGTTGACGGGTGTGTTCTTTGGTCGGATCTGCAGGTAACTGTCTGTAGTGTTCCTCGTTGTTGAGTTGTCGGTACACTTCTTTGCAGTAATCCGTTCTGTTCAGTATGACGATGGCCCCTCCTTTGTCTGCTGGTTTGATGACAATGTTGCGGTTGGTCTTGAGAGCGTGGATGGCGTTACGTTGTGCTTGGGTGATGTTCGGGGCTGTCTTGTGAGTGCGGCTGATGAATTTGGTGTTGACGCACCTCCTGACGGCTTGGGCATACATGTCAAGTCGAGGGCAGCGGCCTTCCGGAGGAGTCCAATTCGACTCTTTCCTCTTCGGATGCACTGCGGATCTCTCTGTCGGCTGTTCCAGTTCATTGGCTGTCTCATTGTGTTCGTTGTTGGCCTCTTGGGGTTTGTGGAAGAACTCCCTCAGCCTCATTCGCCTGATGAATTCCTCTGTGTCTGCTGCGAGACTGATGGGGTCTATTTTGGTGGTGGGGCAAAAATTAAGCCCTCGGCTGAGAACTTCGATTTCATCTGGTTGAAGTGTGTAGTCGGACAAGTTGACAATGGACTTCCCTGCAGTGGGACTGTTTCCTACTGTGGTACCGGGGGAGGCTTGGTTGCTGCTGGTGGTGATGCCGAGTTTCTCAAGTTTCCAGTTCTTGGTGTGCATGTAGATGGTGTAGTTCCTTTGTCTCGTCTGCTTGGCAGAGTTTCGCAGCTGGTCTGCGTCCTGAGCGCAAGTTGAGAATATGGATTCGATCTTGGTTTCCAGGCTGCGGCGTTTGCATCCGGCACCTCCCCTGTGAATACTGACATTTTAAATATGTCTGCCAGGGCCCCTGCAAGTTCAACACTAGCTTCCCTCAAGGTCCGTGGGAATACCTCCCATGAGGGACCTTGTCAAAGGCCTTGCTGAAATCCAGGTAGACAACATCCACCGCCTTCCCTTCATCCACTTTCCTGGTAACCTCCTCGAAAAACCCTAATAGATTGGTCAAACATGACCTACCACGCACAAAGCCATGTTGACTCTCCCTAATAAGTCCCTGACTATCCAACTATTTGTAGATCCTATCCCTTAACACCTTCCAATAACTTGCCCACCACCGACGTCAAACTTACTGGCCTATAATTTCCCGGATTTCTTTTGGAACCTTTTTTAAACAACGGAACAACATGAGCCACCCTCCAATCATTTCGAGGCTCAGAGCCTCGAAAGCTTGTGTGGCTTTTGCTACCAAATAAACCTGTTGGACTTTAACCTGGTGTTGTTAAACTTCTTACTGTGTTTACCCCAGTCCAACGCCGGCATCTCCACATCATTCTTCCATTGAGCCAGTGTCTAATCCAATTTACTACCTCCCCATGTATACCTAGCGACTGAACCTTCCTAACTAACCTCCCATGAGGGACCTTGTCAAAGGCCTTGCTGAAATCCAGGTAGACAACATCCACCGCCTTCCCTTCATCCACTTTCCTGGTAACCTCCTCGAAAAACCCTAATAGATTGGTCAAACATGACCTACCACGCACAAAGCCATGTTGACTCTCCCTAATAAGTCCCTGACTATCCAACTATTTGTAGATCCTATCCCTTAACACCTTCCAATAACTTGCCCACCACCGACGTCAAACTTACTGGCCTATAATTTCCCGGATTTCTTTTGGAACCTTTTTTAAACAACGGAACAACATGAGCCACCCTCCAATCATCCGGCACCTCCCCTGTGAATACTGACATTTTAAATATGTCTGCCAGGGCCCCTGCAAGTTCAACACTAGCTTCCCTCAAGGTCCGTGGGAATACCCTGTCTGGTCCTGGGGATTTATCCACTCTGATTTGCCTCAAGACAGCGAGCACCTCCTCCCCTTTAATCTGTAAAGGTTCCATGACCTCCCTACCTGTTTGCCCTATTTCCGTAGACTCCATGCCCGTTTCCTCAGTAAATACGGATGCAAAAAAGCCATTTAGTATCTCCCCCATCTCTTTTGGTTCCATACACAGTCTACCACTCTGGTCTTCAAGAGGACCAATTTTATCCCTCACTATCCTTTTGCTCCTAACATACCTATAGAAGCTCTTTGGATTTTCCTTCACTCGGTCTGCCAAAGCAACCTCATGTCTTCTTTTAGCCCTCCTGATTTCCCTCTTAAGTAGCTTCTTGCACTTTTTATACTCCTCGAGCATCTGATGTGTTCCTTGCTGCCTGTACATTTCATACAACACTCTCTTCCTCTTAATCAGTGTTACAATCTCCCTCGAGAACCAAGGTTCCTTATTCCTATTTACTTTGCCTTTAATCCTGACAGGAACATACAAACTCTGCACTCTCAAAATTTCTCCTTTGAAGGCCTCCCACTTTCCATTTACATCCTTACCAGAGAACAGCCTGTGCCAATCCACACTTCCCAGGTCCCTTCTCATTTCATCAAATTTGGCCTCTTTCCAGTTCAGAACTTCAACCCGAGGACCAGATCTATCCTTATCCATGATCAGGTTGAAACTAATGGCATTATGATCACTGGATCCAAAGTGTTCCCTCACACTCACATCCATCACCTGCCCTAACTCATTTCCCAATAGGAGATCCAATATCGCATCCTCTCTAGTTGGCACCTCTATATACTGAAGTAGAAAATTCTCCTGAACACATTTTACAAACTCTACCCCGTCTAAACCTTTAACAGTATGCGAGTCCCAATCTATATGTGGAAAATTAAAATCCCCTACTATCATAACTTTGTGTTTCTTGCAGTTGTCAGCTATCTCTCCGCTGATTTGCTCCTCCAATTCTCGCTGACTATTGGGTGGTCTCTAATACAACCCCATTAATGTGGTCATACCTTTCCTGTTTCTCAGCTCCACGCATAGGGCCTCTGTAGACAAACTCCCTAATCTATCCTGCCTGAGTACAGCTGTAACATTTTCCCTGACCAACAATGCCACCCCCCCCCCCCCACCTTTAATCCCTCTGCCTCTATCCCGCCTGAAACATTGGAACCCTGGAACATTGAGCTGCCAGTCCTGCCCCTCCTGTAGCCAAGTTTCACTAATGGCTATAATGTCATATTTCCATGTGTCTATCCATGCCTTCAGCTCATCTGCCTTCCCCACAATACTCCTGGCATTGAAATAGACACACCTCAAAAGATTATTTCCACCACACTCAACCCTTCCATTTGTGACTTTGCTTGAACTAACCTGTCTTTTTACCCCTGCTCCACTATCTGCTCTGGTACTCTGGTTCCCATCCCCCTGCAAATCTAGTTTAAACGCTCCCCAATAACACTAGCAAATCTCCCTGCAATTATATTGGTCCCCTTGTAGTTTAGGTGTAACCCGTCTCTCTTGTACAGGTCCCACCTGCCCCAAAAGAGGTCCCAATGATCCAAGAATTGGAAATCCTGCCCCCTGCACCAGTTCCTCAGCCACGTGTTCATCCGCCTAAGCATCCTACTCCTGCCCTCACTGGTATGTGGCTCAGGTAGCAATCCTGAGATTACTACCCTTGGGGTCCTGCTTTTTTAAGTTCAATCACACGCCAATTTTTGCATCGTTTGTAAACTTCTTCCCCGTCGCTCTCTCTCTCCCTACGGTCACACTCACCCTTCATGGCCCTGCCTGCCGTCTGCTCTGTCTTCGTGACCCTCTACATATTGACCTAAAAAGTTCTCCTGTACACATTTCAAAAAAATCCACTCCATCCAAACCCTTAACACTATCTATCCCAATTAATGTTGGGAAAGTTGAAATCACCTAATATAATTACTCCATTATCACCTAATTATCCGAGGCGATTTTCATAGTAACTTCATTGCAGTGTTAATGTAAGCCTACTTGTGACACAAATAAATAAACTTTGAAACTTTAAAACTATTGAAGTCGTCGTCACACACTTCTGCAAATTGTGCACATATTTGCTCTTCAAATACCCGCTGACTATCTGAGGGTCTGTTCTTGCTCTGCATCCTAATGTCAGGCTCTTCACCTGGGTCTCAATAATAACAGCAGCATCTCTCCATCCCCATTACTGAATACATACCAACCAGTTCTTGTGGATTCTTCTTCTCCACATCGAGGATGTCCTAAAAAAAGACAGAAAAAATGTCAGAACCCTCACTTTACAACGCAAGAATGTCCTCCGCATCTCATTGTTCATCACAAAGCCAGAGAGGGCAACTGCTGCATCGCCAGAAGTATATAAAAAAGGTTAGCTATAAATGCTGTATCCAGTAACAATATATCAGGCAGGAGGTGGGGAGGAAAAGAAGGACTCACTGTATTCAGGGATGTCTATCAACATTTAAACACATGGTTTATCTAGAGTGTGCTTGCAAGATGATGCACAAGAGAGAAGAGAGAGAGAGAGAATGAAATTGGGCAGATTGAGACAAATAGGTAGAGAAAGTAAAGGATAGATGAAAAGAGAGATTAAAAACATGAAAATAAGTAGGGATAGCATGAGGAAATGAGAAAGAGGATGAGGAGAAACAGGGACTGTTTGAAAGGTTGACAGAATGAGTGAAACATACCGACACGAAGACAGAGCAGACGGCAGGCAGGGCCATGAGGGGTGAGAGCGACCGTAGGGAGAGAGAGAGCGATGGGGGAGAAGTTTACAAACGATGCAAAAATTGGCGTGTGATTGATAATGAAGGAGAAAGTTATAGACTATGGTTTCTCAAGTTGTCACCCCAATGGGGTCGCTGAGGTCACATTTTGGGTTGTGAGCTACCCCTCCTCTGAGCAGCAATGCTGTTTGCAGAGAGAAGATAACCCAGTCTGGAAGCTTTGCTCTGACAGCCCTGGACCCACTGGATGTGAGGTGATGCATTTTGGAAGGTGTAATGCAGGAGAGAAGTATACAGTAAATGGTGGAACCCCTAACATTAACATTCAGAGGGATCTAGGTGTACAGATCCACAGTTCCCTGAAAGTGGCAACACAAATGAATAAGGTGGTCAAGAAGGTGAATGGCATGTTTGACTTCATTGGCCAGGGCACAGAGTATAAAAATTGGCAAGTCATGTTGCCGCTGTACAGAACTTTAGTGAGGCCACATCTGGAATATTGTGTACAATTTTGGTCGCCACACTACCAGAAGAACGTGGAGGCTTTGGAGAGGGTACAGAAAAGGTTTACCAGGATGTTTCCTGATTTAGAGGGTATTAGCTACGAGGAGAGATTGGACAAACTTGGTTTGCCAGAGCTGTGTTCAATGTTCGATTTGTCTGCGGGTTAGGAGAGGAGATGAACTTCTTTTAGCCTTCTGTCACCAGGAATATGAAAAGTTTGGATGAAAGTTTTGAGTTCATAAAATAATAACTATTTTACTAAGTGCTTTAAACCCCAGACTTTCATATTTATAGGATTATATGTTGATCTATGAGATGCAAACTTTAACACTTATGCTAAATGTTAGCATGTGGCTTTGTTGCTCTTTTGTTTTGCGGGTGTCTGGAGAAGTGTGAGGTAATACATTTTGGAAAGGCAAACAGTAAGGGAATGCACAATAAATGATAAGATGTTGAGAAGTGAGAGGAACGGAGGGAGCTAGGCTCCAGACATGTCCGCAAATCCCTGAAGGTGTCTGGAAAGGTAAATGAGATGGTTATGATGGCATGCAGGATACCTGCCCTTACGAGTTTTAAAAACATTTTTTTTACACCGTCCTTAAAGTTACAAGGCCGATGCTCAGAATGGACTGGGAATCCATTCCTTGCTCACTCCAAAAACCAAATTCAAAATCAAACTAAATCCAATTCACAAAAGAGGGAGACAAACAAGATTCAAGCTGATAAGACATTGCACCCCATCTTGGGCTTGATCTGACGCTTGATCTTAGCCGAAAGTCCAAGGGCGGTCATAGAAATCATAGAAACCCTACAGTACAGAAAGAGGCCATTCGGCCCATCGAGTCTGCACCGACCACAATCCCACCCAGGCCCTACCCCCATATCCCTATATATTTACCCACTAATCCCTCTAACCTACACATCTCAGGACACTAAGGGGCAATTTTTAGCATGGCCAATCAACCTAATCTGCACATCTTTGGACTGTGGGAGGAAACCGGAGCACCGGGAGGAAAGCCACGCAGACACGAGGAGAATGTTCAAACTCCACACAGACAGTGACTCAAGCCGGGAATCGAACCCAGGTCCCTGGAGCTGTGAAGCAGCAGTGCTAACCACTCTGCTACCGTGCCGGTCATGCGGTAACTGTACACTGCACTAATTTAGAACATACTTATTTTCTGCATGCAATTCACACTGCACAATAGGAAAAGTTGATTACATTAGAGAAAGCACAAAGAAGATTTACAAGGATGTTGCCTGCACTGGAGAATTTTGGTTTTGAGGAAAAATTAGTAAGGATAATGTTGTTATCTCGAGGGGACCTGGTTTCACCCAGAGGGTGGTGGAAATCTGGAACGCACTTCCTGAAAGGATGGCAGAGGCAGAAAAACTCATGACAAACTACTTGGATATACACTTTGAAGTGCAAAGATCTATAAGGCCATGGACCATTACTGGGAAAGTGGGTGAGGCTGAATGGCAGGCAGGCATGGGTACACTGGGTTGAATGGCCTCCTTCTGTGCTGTTAATTTTTATGATTTCTGTAAGTATTGATAATCGTGGTGTAGTGACATCCCAGTGCTGTTTAGGAGACAAAAGTGCATTCACCATAGAACAACATGTAACGACTACTCGATATCACTGCTGGGACTGTGGATTGAAGGCAAGCTCCTGAACCAGGTGCCTGGGAAGGTCTGGAATTGGGAAAGTTGTCTCGGGCAGAATACACAAGCTCTTGCACTCTACATAGTCCACAAAGCATGATTTAGTGCAGGAGGTTTGCATCAGGATTCTGTCTCTCCCTCGCAGAGTACATTTATCAATCATTCCTTTATCTGTATTTTGCTTTTCCTCCCCTTGTCTCACACAGTCTAACCATCAACCTCCCAACATATACATCCTAGTGAGAATACAGCAACCAGAGTCAGACAGGTAAGGGCTGTCTGCTCTATTCCATTGTTAAGGGGCAGGACATTCCCTGTGTGGGTCACATTAAATGTCAATGCCTTGCATCTTCCATGGTAAGAAGTCTCACAACACCAGGTTAAAGTCCAACAGGTTTATTTGGCAGCAAAAGCCACTAGCTTGCGGAGCGCTGCCCCTTCATCAGGTGAGTGGGAGTTGTGTTCACAAACAGGGCATATAAAGACACAAACTCAATTTACAAAAGAATGGTTGGAATGCGAGTCTTTACAAGTAATCAAGTCTTAAAGGTACAGACAATGTGAGTGGAGAGAGGGTTAAGCACAGGTTAAAGAGATGTGTATTGTCTCCAGCCAGGACAGTTAGTGAGATTTTGCAAGCCCAGTCAAGTTGTGGGAGTTACAGATAGTGTGACATGAACCCAAGGTCCCGGTTGAGGCCATCCTCGTGTGTGCGGAACTTGGCTATCAGTCTCTGCTCAGCGACTCTGCGTTATCGTCTGTCGTGAAGGCCGCCTTGGAGAACGCTTACCTGAAGATCAAAGGCCGAATGCCTGTGACCGCTGAAGTGTTCCCCAACAGAAAGAGAACACTCTTGCCTGGTGATTGTCGAGCGGTGTTCATTCATCCGTTGTCATAGCGTCTGCATGGTCTCACCAATGTACCATGCCTCGGGACATCCTTTCCTGCAGTGTATCAGGTAGACAACGTTGGCCGAGTTGCAAGTGTATGTACTGTGTACCTGGTGGATGGTGTTCTCACGTGAGATGATGGCATCCGTGTCAATGATCCGGCACGTCTTGCAGAGGTTGCTGTGGCAGGGTTGTGTGGTGTTGTGGTCACTGTTCTCCTGAAGGCTGGGTAGTTTGCTGTGAACAATGGTCTGTTTGAGGTTGTGCAGTTGTTTGAAGACAAGAAGTGGGGGTGTGGTAGCACACTCTAATTCCCCACACCCCCACTTAGAGTCATAGAGGTTTACAGCATGGAAACAGGCCCTTCGGCCCAACTTATCCATGCGCCCTTTTTTTTTAAAACACCTAAGCTAATCCCAATTGCCCGCATTTGGCCCATATCCCTCTCTCCCCATCGTACCCATGTAACTATCTAAATGCTTTTGAAAAGACAAAATTGTACCCGCCTCTACGACTACCTCTGGCAGCTTGTTCCAGACACTCACCATCCTCTGTGTGAAAAAATTGCCCCTCTGGACACTTTTGTATCTCTCCCCTCTCACCTTAAACCTATGCCCTCTAGTTTTAGACTTCCCTACCTTTGGGAAAAGATATTGACTATCCAGCTGATCTGCGCCCCTCACTTCTGGCAAGTACATACACTTGCAACTCGGCCAACGTTGTCTACCTGATAGGCTGCAGGAAAGGATGTCCCGAGGTATGGTAGATTGGGGAGACCATGCAGACGCTACGACAACAGATGAATGAACACCGCTCGACAATCACCAGTGTTCTCTTCCTGTGGAGGAGCACTTCAGCGGTCACGGGCATTCGGCCTCTGATCTTCGGGTAAGCGTTCTCCAAGACGGCCTTCACGACACACGACAACGCAGAGTCGCTGAGCAGAGACTGATAGCCACGTTCCGCACACATGAGGACGGCCTCAACCGGGATCTTGGGTTCATGTCACACTATCTGTAACCCCCACAACTTGACTGGGCTTACAAAATCTCACTAACTGTCCTGGCTGGAGACAATACACATCTCTTTAACCTGTGCTTAACCCTCTCTCCACTCACACTGCCTGTACCTTTAAGACTTGATTACCTGTAAAGAGTCGCGTTCCAACCATTATTTTGTAAATTGAGTTTGTGTCTTTATATGCCCTGTTTGTGAACAGAACTCCCACTCACCTGGTGAAGGGGCAGCGCTCCAAAAGCTAGTAGCTTGTGCTACCAAATAAACCTGCTGGACGTTAACTTGGTGTTGAGAGACTTCTTACTGTGTTTACCCCAGTCCAACGCCGGCATCTCCACATCATTGCATCTTCCATGGCATAGTTTATGTAAAAGTCCAAGAGATATTTTAGAATTAAATTTGTTTTTGGGTGGGGGAGGATTTTTCCTTTATTTATCATGGGATGTGGGTGTCGCTGACTAGGCCGGCATCAACTATCCATCCCTAATTTTTGGGAACGTGGTAGTGAGCTGCCTTCTTGAACCGCCGCAGTTCATAGAACATAGAACAGTACAGCACAGTACAGGCCCTTCGGCCCACGATGTTGTGCCGAACCTTTTCCGAAACCAAGATCAAGCCATCCCACTCCCTATCATTCTGGTGTGCTCCATATGCCGATCCAATAACCGCTTGAAAGTTCCTAAAGTGTCCAACTCCACTTATCACAGCAGGCAGTCCATTCCACACCCCAACCACTCTCTGAGTAAAGAACCTACCTCGTACATCCCTCCTATCTCTTCCACCGCGAACCCTATAGTTATGCCCCCTAGTAACAGCTACATCCACCCGAGGAAATAGTCTCTGAACGTCCACTCTATCTATCCCCCTCATCATCTTATAAACCTCAATTAAGTCGCCTCTCAACCTCCTCCGCTCTAAAGAGAAAAGCCCTAGCTCCCTCAACCTTTCCTCATAAGACCTACCCTCCAAACCAGGCAGCATCCTGGTAAATCTCCTTTGCACTCTTTCCAGTGCTTCCACATCCTTCTTACAGTGAGGTGACCAGAACTGCACACAATATTCCAAATATGGTCTCACCAAAGTCCTGTACAGTTGCAGTATAACCCCACGGCTCTTAAACTCAAACCCCCTGTTAATAAATGCTGACACACTATAGGCCTTCTTCACGGCTCTATCCACTTGAGTGGCAACCTTCAGAGATCTGTGGATATGAACCCCAAGATCTCTCTGTTCCTCCACATTCCTCAGAACCCTATCTTTGACCCTGTAATCTGCATTCAAATTTGTCTTACCAAAATGAATCACCTCGCACTTATCAGGGTTAAACTCCATCTGCCATTTTTTGGCCCAGCTCTGCATCCTATCAATGTCTCTTTGCAGCCTACAACAGCCCTCCACCTCATCCACTACTCCACCAATCTTGGTGTCATCAGCAAATTTACTGATCCACCCTTCAGCCTCCTCCTCCAAGTTCATGTGATGTAGGTCCACAGTGCTGTTAGGGAGGGCGTTCTAGGAGTTTGACCTAGTGATAGTAAAGGAACGGTGATATATTTCCAAGCCAAGTTGGTGAGTGGCTTGGAGGAGAATTTCCAGGTGGTGGTGTTCCCATGTAGCTGTCGCACTTGTCCTTGGTAGCAGTTATGGGTTTGGAAGGTGCTGTCTAAGACACCTTGGTTCCTGCAGTGCATTTTGTAGATGGTACACACTGCTGTTACTGTGTATCAGTGGAGGAGGGAGTGAATGTTTGTGATGAGGTGGCAATCAAGCGGGCTGCTTCATCCTGAATGGTTTGAGCTTCTTGAGTGTTGTTGGAGCTGCACTCATCCAGGCAAGTAGAGAGTATTTCCATCACACTCCTGAGCTGTGCCTTGTAGATGGCGGACAGGCTTTAGGGAGTCAGGTGAGTTACTCACCACAGGATTTCTAGCCTCTGACCTGCTCATATAGCCAGCCTATTTATGTGGCTGGTACAGTTCAGTTTCTAGTCATCGGTAACTCCAAGGATTTTTACAGTGGGGGATTTAACTATGATGCCATTGAATGTCAAGGGACAATGGCTGGATTCTCTCTTACTGGAGATGGTCATTGCCTGGCACATCTGTGGTGCGAATGTTATTTGCCATTTCTTGGTGCAACCCAAACTGAATGTCACTGAGATGGTTATTGCTAAATAAGTGCTACTTGATAGCATTGTTAATGACCTTCCATCACTTTACTGATGATCAAGAGTGGACCGATGGGATGGTAATTGGCTGGGTTGGATTTGTCCTGTTTCTTGTTTTCCACATTGCCGGGTAGATGCCAGTGTTGTAGCTATATTCCAACAGCTTGGCTAGGGCCAAGGCCAGTTCTGAAGCACAAATCTTCAATACTATTGCAGGAATATAGCCATAGCTTTTGCAGTATCCAGTGCTTTCAGCTGTTTCTTGATATCACGTGGAGTGAATCAAATTGGTTGAAGACTGACATCTGTGATGCTGGGCACCTCTGGAGGAGGCCAAGATGGATCATTGGCAATTCTGGTTGAAGATTGCTGCGAATGCTTCAGCCTTATCTTTTGCACTGATGTGCTGGGCTCCTCAATGAGGATGGGAATATTTGTGCGGCCTCCTACAGTGAATTGTTTAATTGTCCACCACCACTCACGACTGGATGTGACAGGACTGGAAAGTTTAGATCTGATCTACTGGTTGTGGAATTGCTTAGCTCTGTGTATTATTTGCTGCTTTTGCTGTTTTGTATGCAAGTAGTCCTTTGTTGTAGCTTCACCAGGTTGGAACCTCATTTTTAGGTATGCCTGGTGCTGCTCCTGGCATGCCCTTGTGCACTTTTCATTGAACCAGGGTTGATCCTCTGGCTTGGTGGTAATGGTAGAGTGGGGGATATGCCTGGCCTGAGGTTACAGATTGTGGTTGAGTACAATTCTGCTGCCAATGGCCCACAATGCCTCATGGATGCCCAATTCTGAGTTGCTACATCTTTCAAAATCGTTCCCATTTATCATAAAAACCGTGTGATGGTCACTCCTACCATGGACCGGTGGTCGGCAAGCTGTGAGGGTGAGGATGATGTTTTCCCTCTTGTTGGTTTTCTCACCACCTGACACAGACCCAATCTAGCAGCTATGTCCTTTAGGACCCGGCCAGCTCAGTCTGTGGTGGTGATGGACATTGAAATCCCCCACCCAGAGTACATTCTGTGCCCTTGTGACTAGGATTCTATACTAATCATCACAATTGTGTCAATCACTTCTGAGTGCGAACACTCAGCTCACCTGAGTATTTTAACATGCTCTCATTTTCTCTCAAATTTCAATAGCCCTCTCCCAAGTAATATTTCACCTTTAAGGTATACTGGGACAGGCTTATACAA
Organism: Mustelus asterias; assembly: GCF_964213995.1. Classification (NCBI taxonomy): domain Eukaryota; kingdom Metazoa; phylum Chordata; class Chondrichthyes; order Carcharhiniformes; family Triakidae; genus Mustelus; species Mustelus asterias. The sequence goes on along the minus strand of NC_135812.1, from coordinate 57,265,860 downwards.
ACCAGTACTGTACCCAGTGTTATATAGTGACAGGTCTGCAGCCACTAGTACCGTACCCAGTGTTATACAGTGACAGACTTGTACCCACCAGTACTGTACCCCAGTGTTATATAGTGACAGGTCTGCAGCCACCAGTACCGTACCCAGTGTTATACAGTGACAGACTTGTACCCACCAGTACTGTACCCCAGTGTTATACAGTGACAGACCTGTACCCACCAAGATGTACCCAGTCTTACGTAGTGACAGGTCTGTAGCCACTTTAATATGATATTTTGGAATCATACTTCTGTTTTCAATATAAATTGAACAGGACTGATGTTGTTAATTAAAGCAGATTGGACTGAAATTGGGTGCTGCTTTTCAGTCAGGCATTTATTCAAGTTCAGGCTCAACTTAATTCTAGGTTTAGACTATCTGGAGCAATATTTTACCATCAAATGGCCACAGTGGATCTTGACACTGACAGCACAATATCGGGCGGGGAGGGGTGACACAGACACGCTGGTGTTGACTCATGTCTCTTGGCACTAACTGCATAGGATACAGATAGCACTTAATAGCACTGCAGTGAAATGAGGCTAGGTGGGTAAAGATGGCAGAATCTGCCTTCAATAATCCCCATTAAAATGCACTTGAAAATATCTTGAGGCTATAGAAAATGTGATAATTTAAACATTATACCCGAGGTAGGAAGCAGCCATTGCAATGCATGATGGATTGTGGAACACAGCTTGTTGATAAAAACTACTCGAGCAGAAAAAGCTATAGATTATACAGAGAGGCAAGTTTGAGCTTTCTTCACAATCCTTCTGGATATCAGCAAGGCGTTCGATAAGGTCCCCCATGCAAGACTTCTCGGGAAAATGAGAGGGCATGGGATCCAAGGGGCTGTTGCCTTGTGGATCCAGAATTGGCTTGCCTGCAGAAGGCAGAGAGTGGTTGTAGATGGGTCTTTTTCTGAATGGAGGTCGGTCACCAGTGGAGTGCCCCAGGGATCTGTTCTGGGACCCTTGCCGTTTGTCATTTTCATAAATGACCTGGATGAGGAAGTGAAGGGATGGGTTGGTAAGTTTGCCGACGACACGAAGGTTGGCGGTGTTGTGGATAGGTTGGAGGGATGTCAGAAGCTGCAGCGTGACATCGATAGGATGCAAGACTGGGCGGAGAAGTGGCAGATGGACTTCAACCCAGATAAAGGTGTAGTGGTCCATTTTGGCAGGTCAAATGGGATGAAGGAGTATAATATCAAGGGTAAGACTCTTAGCAGTGTAGAGGATCAGAAGGACCTTGGGGTCCGGGTCCATAGGACTCTAAAATCGGCCCCGCAGGTGGAGGAGGTGGTTAAGAAGGCGTATGGTGTGCTGGCCTTCATCAATCGAGGGATTGAGTTTAGGAGTCAGGAGATAATGATGCAGCTTTATAAGACCCTCGTCAGACCCCACCTGGAGTACTGTGCTCAGTTCTGGTCGCCTCATTACAGGAAGGATGTGGAAATGATTGGAAGGGTGCAGAGAAGATTTACAAGGATGTTGCCTGGATTGGTTGGCATGCCTTATGAGGATAGGTTGAGGGAGCTCGGTCTTTTCTCCTTGGAGAGACGAAGGATGAGAGGTGACCTGATAGAGGTGTACAAGATGTTGAGAGGTATAGATCAAGTGGATTCTCGGAGGCTTTTTCCCAGGGCTGAAATGGCTGCTACGAGAGGACACAGGTTTAAGGTGCTGGGGAGTAGGTACAGAGGAGATGTCAGGGGTAAGTTTTTCACTCAGAGGGTGGTGGGCGAGTGGAATCGGCTGCCGTCAGTGGTGGTGGAGGCAAACTCGATAGGGTCTTTTAAGAGACTTCTGGATGAGTACATGGGACTTAATAGGATTGAGGGTTATAGGTAAGCCTATATATAAGCCTAGGTAGGTAGGGACATGACCGGCGCAACTTGTGGGCTGAAGGCCCTGTTTATGCTGTATTTTTTCTTTGTTCTATGTTCTATATCGGTCTGATCACGGTTCCTCTTACATTAAGCATTGAGATTAATCACTCCCAGTAGAGCAATGATTTGGAGATTTCTCTTTTTAAAAAAAAATTGGTCATTGGACCATTAGCTTTGACTCAAAACTCTGTAACAATGGTACCAGAGAAAATGTAGTCTGTTTTTCCCTAAAGATAACAAGTCCTGAGGCTGTTAGCTGAAAGACTTTTGTGCACAACTGATCGACATTAGTTCACATCCTGCAAGCACATGCATGTACCCCTAGTACCGTAAGAAGTCTAACAACACCAGGTTGAAGTCCAACAGGTTTACCTGTTAGACTTCTTACTGTGTTTACCCCAGTCCAACGCCGGCATCTCCACATCCCCCAGTACCAGCCAGCCATCTTTCACTAACAAGGAGGTGAAGCTTTATCTCTGTCACAGTTATTGGCCAATGTCTGGTTCTCCAAATCCCACTTGAACCTAAATTCAGAGCTATTTTCTCGTGTTCAGTGTACCAGCTGCTCCCTTAAGCTGCCTGGCCACTTTCTCCTTCCTCCCACAGCCCTGTAGCTACCAGTGACGATGAACAGGCCAGTGGTGCAATTGCAAAAATGCAGATGTGCATTCCTTCAATCTGTCCTAATGTTAACGGTAAATGAAGGAATATTGGTTTCAATTGTAGACAGCTAAATATCATGGTAGGGCAAACACGTTGAGCAATAAGATTAATAAAAGTCACTTGTGATACAATTAGTACAACATCTGTTCATGTACTAAAACAAGATATACATTTATATAGATAAATGCTAAATACTGCGGATGCTAGAATCTGAAACAAAAACAGAAAATGTTGGAAAATCTCAGCAGGTCTGACAGCACCTGTGGAAAGAAAATAAAGCCAACGTTTTGAGTCAAAGCTAAAGGGTCACCCAGACTCGAAATGTTGGCTCTAATCTCTCTCCACAGATGCTGTGATGTGGAGATGCCGGCGTTGGACTGGGGTGGGCACAGTAAGAAGTCTCACAACACCAGGTTAAAGTTCAACAGGTTCATTTGGAATCACAAACATTGCTCCTTCCTCAGGTGAGTGGAGAGTTGGGTTCACAAACAAGGCATATATAGACAGAGACGCAATTGCAAGATAATGGTTGGAATGCGAGTCTTCACTGGTAATCAAGTCTTTACAGGTACAGACAATGCGAGTGGAGAGAGGAATAATCCTGGCTTGAGACAATTCACACCTCTTTAACCTCTGGTCCAGGGCAGCAGTTCACAGTTTCTGTCCTCCAACTCTTGCACCTGTAGGCGCATGTGATAGGTGGGCCCAGAAACAGATGTGGAATCTGCTCCAGGCTACGTTTATTTATTAGTGTCACAAGTAGGCTTACATTAACATTGCAATTAAGTTACTGTGAAAATCCCTTAGTCGCCACACTCCGGCGCCTGTTCAGGTTCACTGAGGGAGTATTTAGCATGGCCAATGCACCTAACCAGCAGATCTTTTGGAGTATGGGAGGAAACCGCAGCACCTGGAGGAAACCCACTGAGACACGGGGAGAACGTGTAGACTCCGCACAGGCTGTGACCCAAGCCGGAATTGAACCTGGATCCCTGGTGCTGTGGCGATACTGGGTTAGAAACCAATTAAGGGCCAGCCAGCGTGAAACACGTCATTTCATTGGTGTCCTGAATGGGGGCAGTTACAATTGTTGGGACACCGAGTCCAATGGGGACCTGGCAGGGGATTTACAAGAACAGAAACAGCTCTCTAAGGGATGCCAGGGTCTATGGAGGAAGCTGTCCGAAAAATATAATGAAATGGCCTCCTCCTGCACTATAGGGATTCTATGGATTCTATGATATCTGCATCTGCTTGGCACATCAGGTAGGAGAGCCTGGCTGGTGGGCACTCTGCCCCTCCTCCTCATGCCTGGACATTCTTGTTGAGGCAGTCAGTGCCAGGCATGACAGTTGAATGCTGCTGGATGGCAAGGGGAGGTCACTGCACTTCACCAAGGTCGTGGTCAGAGATGGCAGCCCCAGTCAGTGTGCTGGACATGGGCACAGTGCCACAAATGGTTTAACGGCCTTCTGCTCAAGGGTGAGTACCGAATTGGCATGGAACTATGCAGAGATATATTGCTGGGGTGGCTGTTCCTTGTGGTGCTCAGGAATGTACAAGTGTGCTAAATGGGATTGAAACCTTTGCCAACCAAGGCTGGGAAATATGGTCATTTGCCCTGAGTGCATTGAAGGGCGAGGTGTGCTACTCTTGATGTGCACCACTGCTTGGTTCTCAAGGGTGGGCCAGGCTGCAATGGAATTGTAGGTAGAGGGTGGACTAATGATTTCTCTTTGCTCAGAAGAGAAGCCTTAATGCCATTGAGCCATCAAGAACAGGCCAACCTAATAATCCTGACAAGATGGAAATGGACACCCTGGAGCTGGAATGCCTTCATACAGCTAGGTCGACTGGTTGTGGAGTGGCAGGGGTATCTGAGACTGGCACATATTTTCACAGTAACTTCATTGCAGTGTGAATGTAAGCCTACTTGTGACACCAATAAATGAACTTTAAAACTAGTGAAGAGACTGTGGGCATCTCATCTCAAATTGACAAGTTCTAAGCAAGAGACCCAGTGATCCTCCAATCACAATGCCATGAGGCAGTTGTCCCTTGTCCCAGCAGCCCGTCTTGCCTGCACATTGACTACGTGAAGATTGATACTACTATCATATTGTCTCCCCCTCCTCAACCGCAACAGGCTGCAGGGACCCCAAGCCGACGTACAAGGCACTGGTTCCCACGATGAGGAAGACGGTGAGATAAAAAACTCCTTTCTGCCGAGCCATCATGATCCTGCCATCGCAACAGAACTCACAGGCAACCATGTCAAATCTTCTCTCAGAACCAGGACCATGCTGAGTCCAAGGCAGATGATGAGCTCTCGAGTGGTCAATCAGGCAGCAGATGCTGGATGTCCAGCAGAGTGCACGAGTTCTGGTGCAGATCTCGGATGGTGTGCGCGCCATGGTCTATGTCTTGGAGGAGTCCATGTGGAGCATGAGGACTGCGTTGACCCAGAGCTCCGAGTGCACAGTCTTGTCCATTGAGAGCGGTGATGCTCGTGGAGAGGCAGTTCCAGAAGCAGAACCGGAAGTTTCTGGGGTTGTGCTCGGACCTTCCATCCAGCACAATGGCAGTGACCTCAGGAAGACACTGCCACTGAGAGAGATGGATAAGGCACGTAGTCTCTCTGCTCAATACCATCCATCAATGGGAGTAGGGAGATTCAAAGCAATCTCATGGTGGCGGATGATCTGCTTGTCGTCTCTGCGGGCTCCTCTCGGGGTGCTCTGGATGAAGACAGCAGCTCCTCCTCCCCTCTATTAGTATCACTGCATCTGATAGGGCCGTTGTGACTGAGGAGTACCAGCCATGGCACTGGATGCACCCTCTCAGGTGGCATCTGCACTGATGCTGATTTGATTCACATGTATTAACATACAGTGAAAAGGATTGTTTCTTGCGCGCTATACAGACAAAACATACTGTTCATAGAGAAGGAAACGAGAGAGTGCAGAATCTAGTGTTACAGTGATAGCTAGGATGTAGAGAAAGATCAACTTAATGCAGGGTAAGTCCATTCAAAAGTCTGACAGCAGCAGGGAAGAAGCTGTTCTTGAGTCGGTTGGCATGTGACCTCAGACTTTTGTATCTTTTTCCCAACGGAAGAAGGTGGAAACTTAATAAGAACATAAGAACATAAGAACTAGGAGCAGGAATAGGCCATCTGGCCGCTCGAGCCTGCTCCACCATTCAATAAGATCATGGCTGATCTTTTCGTGGACTCCGCTCCACTTACCCGCCCGCTCACCATAACCCTTAATTCCTTTACTGTTCAAAAATCTATCTATCCTTGCCTTAAAAACATTCAATGAGGTAGCCTCAACTGCTTCACTGGGCAGGGAATTCCACAGATTCACAACCCTTTATGTGAAGAAGTTCCTCCTCAACTCAGTCCTAAATCTGCTTCCCCTTATTTTGAGGCTATGCCCCCTAGTTATAGTTTCACCCACCAGTGGAAACAACTTCGTTGCTTCTATCTTATCTATTTCCTTCATAATTTTATATGTTTCTATAAGATCTTCCCTCATTTTTCTGAATTCCAATGAGTATAGTCCCAGTCTACTCAGTCTCTCCTCATAAGCCAACCCTCTCAACTCCGGAATCAACCTAGTGAATCTCCTCTGCACCCCCTCCAGTGCCAGTATATCCTTTCTCAAGTAAGGAGACCAAAACTGTACACAGTACTCCAGGTGTGGCCTCACCAGCACCTTATATAGCTGCAACATAACCTCGCTGTTTTTAAACTCCATCCCTCTAGCAATGAAGGACAAAATTCCATTTGCCTTCTTAATTACCTGCTGCACCTGCAAACCAGTCCATAGAAACCATAGAAACCCTACAGTGCAGAAAGAGGCCATCTGGCCCATCGAGTCTGCACCGACCACAATCCCATCCAGGCTCTATCCCCATATCCCTACATATTTACCCGCTAATCCCTCTGACCTACACATCTCAGGACACTAAGGGGCAATTTTAGCATGGCCAATCAACCTAACCCGCACATCGTTGGACTGTGGGAGGAAACCGGAGCACCCGGAGGAAACCCACGCAGACACGAGGAGAATGTGCAAACTCCACACAGGCAGTGACCCAAGCCGGGAATCAAACCCAGGTCCCTGGAGCCGTAAAGCAGCAGTGCCGCCCAACTCCTTGAGATTCCTGCACAAGTTTACTCAGGTCCCTCTGCACAGCAGCATGCTGCAATTTTTTACCATTTAAATAATAGTCCATTTTGCTGTTATTCCTACCAAAATGGATTACCTCACGTTTACCAACATTGTACTCCATCTGCCAGACCCTCGCCCACTCACTTAAATTATCTATATCCCTTTGCAGACTTTCAACGTCCTCTGCACACTTTGCTCTGCCACCCATCTTAGTGTCATCTGCGAATTGTGACATGCTACACTTGGTCCCCAACTCCAAATCATCTATGTAAATCATAAATAATTGCGGTCCCAACACTGATCATTGAGGCACACCACTAGTCACTGATCGCTAACCAGAAAAACACCCATTTACCCCCACTCTTTGCTTTCTGTTAGTTAACCAATCCTCTATCCATGCTAATACATTATCCGTAACACCATGCACCTTTATTTTATGTAGCAGTCTTTGGTGCGGCACCTTGTCAAATGCCTTCTGGAAATCGAGATACACCACATCCATAGGTTCCCCATTGTCCACTGCACATGTAATGTTCTCAAAGAATTCCACCAAATTAGTCAAACATGACCTTCCCTTCTAGCTGGTGGCTAGAGGATGACCGCCAGGGTCATCAGGACCGTAAGGAGAGCACAGTCAGTAAGTTGCCTCCAGAGATGCGATCAGCGACTGCGGGAGGAAGGGGCAGCATGCACAAATGTAAATTGAAGGTACCGTGAACACAAGCCGTGGTTTTCATGGGTGAGATTATTTCATTTGATCAGTGTTAGATGTTCTTTCTGTGTGAATATTAACGAGATAAATTTATGTTCACTTTTTATAAAAGTTAACGAGATAAATATTTATTTTCTTTTCACGTCGAGTTTCCTTCATGTTTTTGATAGGTGCAGGGCACAGCTGCAACTTGTGATATCCGGGAGACGCTGCAAACTTCATTACAGAGGTTGTGAATTTACATTGGGTCATCGGAAAGCCTCATCGGCAATATTTATTAAGGTGGCGCTGCCCTTGGTCTGAGTTTCAAGCCTTGTCTTAGAAGCTGAGCTGAACATGTGGAGAATCAAGGCCTCCCTGGTGTCCCTGCTGCCCCAAAGAATGGCCCCACTCCTCATCAGAATCATCACCTGAGTCATCCTCAGTCGAGCTGCCTCGCTCCAATGGCTCCCCCCCCCCACCTTTAGACAGAGACAGATTGTGCAGAGCGCAACAGACAGTGACTATAAGCGAAATGCGCTCTGGAGAATATTGCAGCGATCCCCCAATTGGTCCAGGCACCTGAACCTCACCCTCAACAGCCCAACTGCCCTTCCAAATACTGCCCTTGTGGGGGTAGTACTTCTATTGTACCTCTTCTGTGCTTCTGTCCTTGGGAGCCGGAGTGGTGTCATCTTTTCAAGGGGCGGCCTTTGTCACCCAGGAGCTATCCACCCAATCGAGCTGAAACCATGAAAAGCCTTGACACCTGGGAGTATCACAGGATATGGGCAGCATGGGAGCTGCCAGGGTACCATGCACACACTTGCTGAATCTGTGTCTTGTGATTGCAAACTATCTGAAAGTTCATGAAGTGGAACCACTTTCCGTTCACGAAAGCACCCGGTTGACCTGCTAATGTCTTGATGGCATGATCATCAAATTATGGCATCCTGGATGCAGGGCAACCCAGCAATTGCTGCAAAGCCTCTGGCTCGCTCAGTCTGGCTGGCTTTGTTGGTCTGGAAATAAATTAGGGGCATAACTGGTCTGAAGAGAGCATCAGTGACCATCTTGACACGACGAAGTGGAGTAGATTGGGACACACCATATAGATCTCCCACTGACCCCTGGAAAGAATCAGTGGTGAAAAGGTTGAGGGCTACTGCGCCTTTTAGTTCCACTGGCACAGGGTGACCACTTACACAGTTGGAGGCAATCTCCAACCCAATCATTTGGCATATGGAGGTAACAGTTTCCCTAGAGAGGGGATCCTCCCTTGGCACTGGACCTCAGATATGTTGAGGTAGCTGGAACGCTGCCGGAAGACTCTGGATGCAAGATAGTGCCGTTTTCTGCAGACCCTTTCACCTTGCCCTTCCTGCGGGCTCTGCACCCCCAGTGGCTGCAGCTCTCTTCCAATTGGTTATTCTCTGCCGGTAGACACTCGGCCTCCTTTCCTTTCTGGCCCTCTTGTCCTCCTCAGGGGAGGTTCTACCAATGGTGTACACAATCCCCATTGCAGTAAGGTACATGGCACTATCACATACACTGAAGGATGCATCCAGAGAGGCGGTGGCATAGTTATTGTAATTGGACAAATAATCCAGAGACCCAGGGTAATGCCCTCGGAATGCAGATGCCACCATGGCAGATGGTGAGATTTTAATCTGGAATTCAAGGTCTCAAGATGGCCATAAAACCATTGTCAGGTGTTATAAAAAATCCATCCAGTTCACTAATGTCCTTTAGGGAAGTATTCTGCTGTCCTTAATTGGTCTGGTCTACATGTGACTCCAGATCCACAGAAATGTAGTTGACTCTTAAATATCCTGTGAAATGGCCTAACAAGCCATTCAGTCCAAGGGCAATTAGGAATGGGCAATAAATTCTGGCCCAGCCAGCAACATCCACACCCCATGAACAAATAAAATAAAAACTCGGCAGAAAACCCCACCAAAGGTTGTAAGACAGAGTCTTCAAGCGAAAGCTTACAGGGCAAAGAGACCATCAGAAAATGCTATGAAATTTCAGGAATAAACCAACAATCTTTCACCTAAATTCTTAACGAGGACTGCCAGGGCTCCAGCTCATTTTTATCATGCCCTGGATTGAGGAATCATTAAAACCAGGACCTGCCTGTGTGCTGACTGCTAAATCGCATGGGCAAAGTAAAACCGTGAACAATTGGCTTTTTAATTGTCACTTTGATTGTCGGTGGGCATGCTTCCAACTGCCCCATATGCCAGCTGACTATAATATAGTACAACATTGCAGTGACATTGTGACGCCCACTCAACGTTATCTTGTGCTCGGCTGGGCCCGAAACATAAGATTCTGGCATAGATGGCCACATTTAGAAATATTCATGACTTGTCTCTTTGATTTTGTTCCATCAGAGTACCGGACTGCACCTAGTACTGTACTCCAGTGTTATACAGTGACAAACCTGTATTTACTAGTACTGTACCCCAGTATTATACAGTGATAGACCCGTCCCCACCAGTACTGCACCCCTGTGTTATACAGTGACAGACCCGTCCTCACCAGTACTGCACCCCAGTGTTATACAGTAACAGACCCATCCCCACCAGTACTGTACCCAGTGTTATACAGTGACAGACCTGTATCCACCAGTACTGTACTCCAGTGTTATACAGTGACAGACCCGTCCCCACCAGTACTGCACCCCAGTGTTATACAGTGACAGACCTGTACACACCAGTACTGTACCCAGTGTTATACAGTGACAGACCTGTACACACCAGTACTGTACTGCAGTGTTATACAGTGACAGACCCGTCCCCACCAGTACTGTACCCCAATGTTATATAGTGACAGACCCATCCCCACCAGTACTGTACCCAGTGTTATACAGTGACAGACCTGTACACACCAGTACTGTACCCCAGTGTTATACAGTGACAGACCCATCCCCACCAGTACTGCACCCCAGTGTTATACAGTGACAGACCTGTACACACCAGTACTGTACCCCAATGTTACACAGTGACAGACCTGTACCCACCCATGTTGTGCCCAGTGCTATACAGTGACAGACTAATGGCAATGTTAGAAATGCTGATCCCTTTTAAGAGTAAAACAGGCCTTGCTTCATAGTAGATGATGCTCATTGAATCTTGTATTTAAAAGCTGGGTTTTCCCTCAGTGATGGTGTGTGCTTCTGGACAGGGAGAGGACTCAGAAGGATCGGGTGGAAATTACTGTTGGTACTGAACTATAGTATCACAATAAAATAGTTGTGAACTATCAGAACGTCTTCTGCTGCTGAATTCAGAAAATGGCTATTCACCTGTTTAACAAGGTAGCAGAGGATTGACCTCGATCTCTTCAAGTGGGAAGATAAAGAAAACAGGAAGCAATCCTTGTTTCTGACAAAAGTGAAACTTCCAGTGGCTTTTAAGATGAAATAGCTGAATGGCATTGCAGAATCACAAACGATGATTACCCACCAGTCTTTTTGGAATTGGACCTATATGGACAATGGAAGAATGAGGTGAAGATGTGTGCTTGGGTCATCTCTCTGGCTAAAATGAAGCAAGGTATGGCTTTAGAAATAAAGTATTTTCGGAACTGAATGCAACTGACTTGGATATTGCTGATTCTATTATAATTTATGGACAGAATGTATAAAAAGGTGACTTGTTAGAAGTCTACAAGACATGGGCAATATTTGATAAATTTAAGATGGACGATCAGTTCATGGAAGAACATATCATGGATTTTGAATGATTATATTAGAAAATAAAGAAATTCGATCTCAAAATTCCAGAGTTTGAACTTGCCCTCAAATTATTGGATTGTGCACAAATTTCACGCAGATAGATCTATCAGATAGACTTTTGGCCTTGGCAGGTGTTTTATGGAGAGGACTCTCTGCTGCTGCTCTAAAAATGTTTTGGGGAAACAATCATTTCCAACTATCTTCATGAGAGGTGTTGGAAATTCTGCAGTAGTACAGAGAATGGAGGACTCCACGATTATTGATTCTCAAAATTATTAAGGGCCTAGTCGCAAGCAGTGTAAAAAGAAGCTCAACAATGTCCTGAGGTAGGCTGTATTTTTAATAGATTTACAGATCAAGGCAAAAAGCAAGATTGGGGTGAAAACCAATAGGCAATGAATCCCAGAGATACATGGGGAATAATTACTCTGCGTTTCTGGTGTGACCCTAAATATCACTTCTGCTCTGACCAAGACCGCAAGAAACCACAAAGGGTTATGAATGAAGCTCAGTCCATCACGCAAACCAGCCTCCCATCCATTGACTCTGTCTACACTTCCCGCTTCCTCAGGAAAGCAGCCAGCATAATCAAGGGCCCCACGCCCCCTGGACATTCTCTCTTCCAACTTCTTCCATCCGGGAAAAAGATACAAAAGTCCGAGATCATGTACCAACAGACTCAAAAACAGCTTCTCTGCTGCCATCCGACTTTTGAATGGACTTATTATATATTAAGCTAATCTTTCTCTTCACCCTATCTGTAACTGCAACACTATCTTCTGCACTCTCTCCTTTCCTTCTCTCCTATATGCTCTATGGAGGACATGTTTTGATTGTATAGCATGCAAGAAACAATACTTTTCACCGTATCCCAAAACATGTGACAATAATAAATCAAATCAAAAGATCACCATGTAAGGAATTGTCCAATTGTCCAGGAATCAAGTATTGTACTTGAAGAAACTCATGAAGCAGATGGTTTTGATGCTAAAGATAAGGATGGATGGCAAGAAAGTATTGTCAGGAAAATTAGAAATTTTAATATCTCTTAGGATTCCAGGATTCTAGGTTTTGGGTCACCAACAAAACTCTTAACAGATAACGGTTGTGAATTTGTACATGAAGAGTTTGGGAACATGAACTTTAGTGCTGCACACTGCTGCAGGGAGTCTGTGAGCAATGGCTTGTGCAAAGAGAACCTGCCATAGTTGAAATGTTACACAAAATACTGGCAGAGAAACAGCACTCGCATGAGCCGCATGGGCTGTAAATTCCTTACAGATGATGGAGTGCATATACAGCCCATACCCCATACAGCCAAATCCAAAATTGCCTTCAGTGCTATATGACAATCCTCCAGCACTAGAGGGAATGACTATTAGCTCTACGTTCGCTGCTCATTCAAACACACAATACACTGGCAGAAAATCACTCATCAAAGCTGAAACATCAGGAAAAATCAGAAGAACTTTAAGAGATTGTTAAAACTGGGGAAAATTTCTTTTTGTGGGGTATGTGGAACATTCCTTGTTCCAGTCCTACTCAGGCCTCAATACTCTATTACATTGATGATTATATCGGTGCCGTGTCATGCTCTCACCTGGAAAACTGTTTAATTTTGCTTCCAATTTCCACGCTCATCTCACCTTCACATGATCCATCTCCGAAACTTCACTTCCTTGACCTTTCTGGCTCCATTTCTGGTGATAGGCTGAACACCAATATTCATTACAGACCCACCAAATATCACAGCTACCTTGACACCTTCTCACATCCTGCTTCCTGTAAGGACTCTATCCATTCTCCCAGTTTCTCCACCTCTATTCTGACAACATCACCTTTGAAACCAGTGCTTCTGAATGTCTGCCGTTTTCCTTGACTGAAGTACTCCCCCCACTGTGATTGACTGGGCATTTAAACATAGAATAGAATCCCTCATAGAAGGGATATCCGACTCATCTCCCGCACCTCTGTCCCCATCCCTTCCCCTCCTTCTGAGAACCAGGACAGGGTTCTCCTTGTCCTCACTTTTCACCCCACCAGTTTCCGCATTCATTGATCATCTCCGCAACTTCAGCATGATGCCACCATTAAACACATCATCCCTTCACTCCTCGTCAGGATTCTGCAGGAACTGTTCCCTCCATGACAACCTGGTCCACTACCCCATTGCCCACAATCCTTCATTGTCTCCCCATGGCACCTTCCCATGCAATCGCAGAAAGTGTAACACCTGCCCCTTTAGCTCACTGTCCAAGACCCCAAACACTCCTTTCACTTGTACCTCCTTCGATTGTATTTGTTGCTCCCAATGCTGTCTCCTCTACATTGGGGAGACTAAACGCAGACTGTGTGATCGTTTTGCGGAAGTTCTTTGCTCCGTCCGCAAGCATAGAATCCATAGAATCCGTGCAGTGCAGAAGTAGATCATTCGGCCCATCGAGTCTGCACTGACCACAATCCCAACCAGGCCCGATCCCCACAACCCCATGCATTTACCCTAGCTAGTTCCCCTAATACTAAGGGGCAATTTAGCATGGCCAGTCCACCTAATTACCTTAGAGGATCGACCTCATTGTTCCACCGGAGCAAGCAGAGAGGGAGCGATTCGTGTCACGAGTGCTGAGGGTAACAGAGTGATTTTTTTTTTAACCTTACTTTTTAGCAGTTTTTTCCAGTTAAACAGGAAACCGGAAGTAGGCCGCGGAGAGGCCTGGGAAGGTTTTTTGCCCAATAACTTTGAACGGGGAGGAAACCCGCGACTCTACACGTGTAGAGTCTCCCACCCTCCCTCCTCCTCTAACCTAAAAAGAAAGACTCGGAGTGAGAGCAGGTAAGCTCTTTTTTCTCTCTTTCGTTTCTTAGTAAGGGAAGTTAGCAAGGATGTCAGTGCAGGCAGTGCAATGTTCCTCCTGTGGAATATTTGAGGTGAGGGAGACCAGTGTCCCAGCTGAGTACTCCTGCAGGAAGTGCACCCAATTCCAGCTCCTTGAAGACCGTGTTAAGGATCTGGAGCTGGAACTGGAACTGGATGAACTCAGGATCATTCGGGAGGCAGAGGCAGCTATAGATAGAAGCTACAGGGAGGTAGCTACTCCTAGAAATGATGATACATGGGTGACGGAAAGAAGGGGTAAGAAGCAGTCAGAGCAGCGATCGCCTGGATCCCCGTTCCTCTGTATAACAAGTATTCCGTTTTGGATACTGTTGGGGGGGACGACTTAACAGGAGTAAGCCATGGGGTACAGGTCTCTGGCACAGAGTCTGTCCTTGTTGCTCAGAAGGGAAGGGGGGGAGAGGAGTAGAGGATTAGTCATTGGGGATTCTATAGTTAGGGGAATAGATAGGAGATTCTGTGGGAACGAGAGAGACTCGCGGCTGGTGTGTTGCCTCCCAGGTGCCAGGGTCCATGATGTCTCGGATCGTGTTTTCGGGATCCTTAAGGGGGAGGGGGACCAGCCCCAAGTTGTGGTCCACACAGGCACCCAAGACATAGGTAGGAAAAGGCATGGGGATGTAAGGCAGAAATTCAGGGAGTTAGGGTGGAAGCTTAGGGCTAGAACAAACAGAGTTGTTATCTCCGGTTTGTTACACGTGCTACGTGTTAGCGAGGAAAGGAATAGGGAGAGAGAGCAGCTGAACACGTGGCTACAGGGATGGTGCAGGAGGGAGGGATTCAGATACCTGGACAATTGGGGCTCATTCTGGGGTAGGTGGAACCTCTACAAACGGGATGGTCTACACCTGAACCAGAGGGGTACCAATATCCTGGGGGGGAAATTTGCTAATGCTCTTCGGGAGGGTTTAAACTAATTCAGCAGGGGGATGGGAACATGAATTGTAGATCCAGTGTACAGGAGGTTGAGAGTAGTGAGGTCATGGATAAGGTTTCAAGGTCGCAGGACTGTACTGGCAGGCAGGAAGGTGGTTTGAAGTGTGTATACTTCAACGCCAGGAATAAGGTGGGTGAACTTGCAGCATGGGTTGGTACCTGGGACTTCGATGTTGTGGCCATCTTGGAGACATTGTTAGAGGGACAGGAATAGTTGTTGCAGGTTCCGGGGTTTAGATGTTTCAGTAAGAGCAGGGAAGGTGGTAAAAGAGGGGGAGGTGTGGCATTGTTAGTCAAGGACAGTATTACGGTGGCAGAAAGGACGTTTGATGAGGACTCGTCTACTGAGGTAGTATGGACTGAGGTTAGAAACAGGAAAGGAAAGGTCACCCTCTTGGGAGTTTTCTATAGGCCTCCGAAAAGTTCCAGAGATGTAGAGGAAAGGATTGCAAAGATGATCCTGGATAGGAGCGACAGTAACAGGGTAGTTGTTATGGGGGACTTTAACTTTGCAAAGATTGACTGGAAAAGCTATAGTTCGAGTACTTTAGAGGGGTCAGTTTTTGTCCAATGTGTGCAGGAGGGTTTCCTGACACAGTATGTAGATAGGCCAACAAGAGGTGAGGCCACATTGGATTTGGGACTGGGTAATGAACCAGAGTTAGATTTAGAGGTAGGTGAGCACTTTGGTGTTAGTGACCAGAATTCGGTTATGTTTACTTTAACGATGGAAAGGGATAGGTATATACCGAAGGGCAAGAGTTATAGCTGGGGGAAAGGAAATTATGATGCGATTAGGCGAAATTTAGGATGCATAGGATGGGGAAGAAATCTGCAGGGGATGGGCACAATTGAAATGTGGAGCTTGTTCAAGGAACAGCTACTGCGTGTCCTTGATAAGTATGTACCTGTCAGGCAGGGAGGAAGTGGTCGAACGAGGGAACCGTGGTTTACTAAAGAAGTTGAATCTCTTGTGAAGAGGAAGAAGGAGACTTATGTAAAGATGAGACATGAAGCGTCAGTTAGGGCGCTTGAGAGTTACAAGTTAGCCAGGAAGGACCTAAAGAGAGAGTTAAGAAGAGCCAGGAGGGGACTTGAGAAGTCTTTGGCAGGTAGGATCAAGGAAAACCCTAAAGCTTTTGATAGGTATGTCAGGAATAAAAGAATGACTAGGGTAAGATTAGGGCCAGTCAAGGACAGTAGTGGGAAGTTGTGCATGGAGTCTGAAGAGATAGGAGAGGTGCTAAATGAATATTTTTCGTCAGTATTCACGCAGGAAAAAGACAATGTTGTTGAGGAGAATACTGAGATACAGGCTATTGGACTATAGACGGGATTGAGGTTAATAAGGAGGAGGCGTTAGCAATTCTGGAAAGTGTGAAAATAGCTAAGTCCCCAGGGCCGGATGGGATTTATCCCAGGATTCTCTGGGAGGCTAGGGAGGAGATTGCAGAGCCTTTGGCTTTGATCTTTATGTCGTCATTGTCCACAGGAACAGTGCCAGAAGACTGGAGGATAGCAAATGTTGTCCCCTTGTTCAAGAAGGGGAGTAGAGACAAACCTGGTAATTATAGACCAGTGAGCCTTACTTCTGTTGTGGGCAAAGTTTTAGAAAGTATTATAAGAGATAGGATTTATAATCACCTTGAAAGGAATAATTTGATTAGGGATAGTCAATACGGTTTTGTGAAAGGTAGGTCGTGCCTCACAAACCTTGTTGAGTTCTTTGAGAAGGTGACCAAAGAGGTGGATGAGGGTAAAGCAGTTGATGTGGTGTATATGGATTTCAGTAAAGGATTTGATAAGGTTCCCCACGGCAAGCTATTGCAGAAAATACGGACGCATAGGATTGAGGGTGATTTAGCGGTTTGGATCAGGAATTGGCTAGCTGTAAGACGACAGAGGGTGGTGGTTGATGGGAAATGTTCATCCTGGAGTTCAGTTACTAGTGGTGTACCGCAAGGATCTGTTTTGGGGCCACTGCTGTTTGTCATTTTTATAAATGACCTGGATGAGGGCGTAGGAGGATGGGTTAGTAAATTTGCAGATGACACTAAAGTCGGTGGAGTTGTGGACAGTGCGGAAGGTTGTTGCAGGGACATAGATAAGCTACAGAGCTGGGCTGAGAGGTGGCAAATGGAGTTTAATGAGGAAAAGTGAGAGGTGATTCACTTTGGGAGGAGTAACAGGATTACACAGTACTGGGCTAATGGTAAAATGGTAGTGAGGCACGACCTACCTTTCACAAAATGGTAGTGTGGATGAACAGAGAGATCTCGGTGTCCATGTGCATAGATCCCTGAAAGTTGGCACCCAGGTTGATAGGGTTGTTAAGAAGGTGTACGGAGTGTTAGCTTTTATTGGTGGAGGGATTGAGTTTCGGAGCCAGGAAGTCATGTTGCAGCTGTACAAAACTCTGGTGCGGCCGCACTTGGAGTATTGCGTACAGTTCTGGTCGCCGCATTATAGGAAGGATGTGGAAGCATTGGAAAGGGTGCAGAGGAGATTTACTAGGATGTTGCCTGGTATGGTGGGAAGGTCTTATGAGGAAAGGCTGAGGGACTTGAGGTTGTTTTCGTTAGAGAGAAGAAGGTTAAGAGGTGACTTATTAGAGGCATACAAGATGATCAGAGGATTAGATAGGGTGGATAGTGAGAGCCTTTTTCCTCGGATGGTGATGGCTAGCACGAGGGGACATAGCCTTAAATTGAGGGGTGATAGATATAGGACAGATGTCAGAGGTGGGTTCTTCACTCAGAGAGTAGTAAGGGTGTGGAATGCCCTGCCTGCAGCAGTAGCGGACTCGCCAACATTAAGGGCATTTAAATGGTCATTGGATAAACATATGGATGATATTGGATAGTGTAGGTTAGATGGGCTTTAGATTGGTTTCACTGGTCAGCGCAACATCGAGGGCCGAAGGGCCTGTACTGCGCTGTAATGTTCCATGTTCTAATCCCATGACCCCAACCTTCCAGACACTTGCCATTTCAACTCAGCTCTCATCTTGCTCTCATGTCTACATGTCGGCCTGTTGCAATGCTCAAGTGAAGCCCAATGCAAACTGGAGGAACAGCACCTCATCTTCTAATTAGGCACTTTACAGCCTTCTGGGCTCAACACTGAGCTCAACAACTTCAGACTGTGAACTTTTCCATCCATCTTGACCTTTTTGTTTGTTGTTTCTTTGGTTTGTCCCAATACAAACAACCCCACTTCCCCTCCCCCACAGAGCCATCTGTCACTTGTTCTTTAGTTTTACTTTCACTGAGCACTGACATTTGTTCTCCTGTCAACATCTCCTGCTATCTTACGTAATGCCACTATTGCACTTGTTTGTACTTAACACTACCATTAACAGTGTCTTTGTCTTGTGTCCATGATATTCGTTTCAATCACTCCTTAGCTCCGACCTTCTCTCCTTAGCCCAGATCTTCTATTTTGCCCACCTCCTTCACCTCCCCTCTCCAACTATACAATTCATTACGTTTCTGCCCCATGTCATATGGACTCAAAATGTTAGCTGCGTTTCTCTCTCCACAGCTGCTGCCAGACCTGCTGGGTTTATCCATCAAATGCTGTTTTTATTTCAGACTTCCAGCTTCTGCAATATTTTGCTTTGATATGGAGGAGATTTTGATTCTGGTACTACTACGATTGTATGCAATGGTGAACAGCTAGATGTCAAATCTGAAATTCTTCAGCCAGTTGGCAGCCTCCTCATCAGCTTGGTATAGGGCAGTGAGATCACGACTGAAGCACAGGTTGGGGCACTTGTCAATCGAGGTCCTGCAATAGGAATTTAGGGAGCTCGGTAGCAGACTGAAAGGGAGGACCTCAAAGACTGTAATCCCTGGATTACTCTCAATGCCAAGAGCCAGTGAGTGTAGGAATAAGAGGATACAGTAGATCAATGCATGGCTGAAGAGATGGTATAGGAGAGAGGGCTTTAGATTCTTGGATCACTGGGTCAGCTTTGGGGAAGATGGGACCTGTACAAGTTGGACAGGTTGCATCTAAACTCGAACGGAACTAACATCCTTGCAGGGAATTTTGCTACTGCTGTTTGTGGGGAAGGGGGGTAAACAAATTTGGCAGGGTGATGGGACATGTTGTGGAGATGAAGTAGGGGGTGATGCATAGCCAAATATAGAAGACAATGAGTCAGTCTGGTGGAAGGCAGAGTGATTATAGACAAGTTAAGGGAAGTCATATGACATGCGAATGGGTGTTAAATAGGAGGTGGTGTCACAATCTCGATCAAGGAGTCAATTACTGAAGAAGGAAGGATGATATCTTCGCAAGTTCCTCAAATGAGGCCATGTGGGTAAACTTAGAAATAAAAAGGGGACAACCACATTGCTGGGAATGTATTTTAGGCCCCCAGTCAGGGAGAGATAGAACGGCAGATATATCGGCAAATTTTTGCGAAAAGTCAGAATAATAAGACTTCAACTTCCTCTACATTAACTGGGATAGTCAAAGTGTGAAAAGCTCAGAGGGCACAGAATTCTTAAAATGAACCCAGGAGAAAGTCCCAAAAAAGAAAGGGCGGTGCTGTACTTAGTTTTGGGGAATGAAGCCAGCAAGTGGTAGAAGTTTCAGTGGGGGAGCATTTTGGTGACAGTGACCATAACTCAGTCGGATCGAAGGTAGTTATGAAAATTGGCAAAGATGGACCAGAAATAAAGATTCTGAATTGGGGGAGGTCTAATTTTAATAGGATACGACAGGATTTGGCCAAAGTTAACTGGGAGCAGCTATTTGTAGGAAAATCTACATCAGAGCAGTGGGATTCATTCAAAAAGGAAGCCTGTTAAAATGAAGGGTGGGAGCAACAAGTTCGGATAACACTGGATGTCAAAGGATAATGATGTGGAGATGCCGGCGTTGGACTCAATTTTGTAAATTGAGTTTGTGTCTTTATATGCCCTGTTTGTGAACTGAAATCCCACTCACCTGATGAAGGAGCAGTGCTAGTGGTTGTGCTACCAAATAAACCTGTTGGATTTTAACCTGGTGTTGTGAGACTTCTTACTGTGTCAAGGGATATCCAGGGTTGGATAAGGAAATCAAGGGAGGTTTATGGCAGATAACAAGGGTTATCAAAATAGCAGAAGCCCTAGAGGAGTGCAGGGGGTAACTTTAAAAATAAATTAGGAAAGTGAAGAAGGGATATGAAAAAAAACTGGTGGGTAACATTTTCTAAGTATATTAAGGGCAGGAGGATGACTAGGGAAAGAGTAGGGCCCATTAGGGACCAACATGGCTATTTGTGTGTCGAGCCAGAAGACGTAGATGAGGTTCTAAATGAGTACTTTGCATCTGTGTTCACAATTGAGAAGGATATTGAAAGTACAGAAATCAGGGAGGAGCATTGTGATTTACTTGAAGTACTTAATATCCCTCCCTCTCAATGTTAACAGTTTTAACAGGGCGAGAAGTGGATAAATCCCCAGGCCCAGATGAGATGTATCCCAGGCTGCTGTGGGAAGCAGCGGCTCCGACAGTAATTTTCAAATCTTCTCCAGCCACAGGAGAGGTGCCAGAGGACTGGAAGACAGCTAATGTGGTATCATTATTCAAGAAGCGAAGTAGGGAAAAACCCAGAAATTACAGGCCAGCGAGTCTAACTTCAGTGGCAGGGAAACTTTTGTAAAAGATTCTGAGGGACAGAATTAATCTCCATGTGGGGAGGCAAGGATTAAACAAGGATAGTCAGTATGACTTTGTCAAACGAAGATAGTGTCTTACAAAGTTGATTGAACTTTTCAAGGAGGTGATTAGGTGTGTAGATGAGGGTAGTGTAGTTGATGCAGTCTTCATGGACCTCAGTAAGGCTTTTGACAAGGTCCCACATGGGAGGATGAAGAAGGTAAGAGCCCATGGGATCCAGTGCAGTTTGTCAAACTGAATTCAAAATTGGCTCAGTGGTAGGAGGCAGAGAATGATGGTTAAAGGTTGTTTTTGCGACTAGAAATCTGTGTCCAGTGGTGTACCACAGGGATCGGTGCTGGGTCCCTTGCTGTTTGTAGTGTACATTAATGATCTGGACATGAAAGTAGGAGGTATGATAAGTCAGTTTGCAGATGACACAAAAATTGGTGGTGTGGTAAATAGTGATGACTCTGAGATTCCAGGATGATATAGACAGGCTGGTTACATGGGCAGAACTGTGGCAAATGGAATTTAACCCTGAAAAGTGTGAGTAATGCATTTTGGGAAGATGAACAAGGCAAGGGATTTTACAATGAATGGTCAGACCTGAGGAAATGCAGAGGATCAGAGGGACCTTGGCGTGTACATCCATAGATCTCTGAAGGCAGCAAGACAGATAGATAAGTTGGTTAAGAAGGCATATGTGATACTTGCCTTTATTAAGCAAGGCATTGAATATAAGAGCAGGCAGGTTATGACGGAGCTGTATAAGACACTGGTTAGACCACAGCTGGAGTACTGTGTGCACTTCTGGGCGCCACACTATAGGAAGGATGTGAATGCAGTAGTGAAAGCTTCTGGGCGCCACACTATAGGAAGGATGTGAATGCAGTAGTGAAGGTGAAGAGGAGATTCACCAGAAAGTTGCCTGGGCTGGAGTATTTCAGCGATCAAAATAGATGGATTTATTTTCCTTGGAGGGGGGGGGATGCCATTCGGCCCTTCGCGTTAACACCAACTCTCTGAAAGAGCATCTTATCCAGGCCCTCTCCTCTGCTCTATCCCCATAACTCCACACATTTACCATGGCTAATCCATCTAACCTACACACTTTGGGACACATTCATCACGTGGGAGGTCGAAGCCTGGGATTTCCAAAGTGTATCATCAACCTGGCTGTGTTATGCCGCAGGTCGGCAGCAGAACTGCCTGGTACGAGCAGGTTGGTGCAGATTGGCTGCCTTGAGATGAGGTTTTAGCTGGGTGGGTGGGTGATGTCTTCTACCAGCGGCAGGTCTTAATTTTTGTGCACTCTCTCTAGCAATCGTGCTGTGCTAGCTGCGCAAAGGATTTGTGATGGCATAATGTTGGTTAGCACAGGTAGTCAATTTGTGTTTATTGACCGGATTGCTCGAGTTGTTCTCCATGGTTTCAGTCAGCTTGACATAACAAAGAACAAAGAACAGTACAGCACAGGAAACAGGCCCTTCGGCCCTCCAAGCCTGTGCCGCTCCTTGGTCCAACTAGACCAATCGTTTGTATCCCTCCATTCCCAGGCTGCTCATGTGACTATCCAGGTAAGTCTTAAACGATGTCAGCGTGCCTGCCTCCACCACCCTACTTGGCAGCGCATTCCAGGCCCCCACCACCCTCTGTGTAAAAAACATCCCTCTGATGTCTGAGTTATACTTCGCCCCTCTCAGCTTGAGCCCGTGACCCCTCGTGATCGTCACCTCCGACCTGGGAAAAAGCTTCCCACTGTTCACCCTATCTATACCCTTCATAATCTTGTATACCTCTATTAGATCTCCCCTCATTCTCCGTCTTTCCAAGGAGAAAAACCCCAGTCTACCCAATCTCTCCTCATAGCTAAGACCCTCCATACCAGGCAACATCCTGGTAAACCTTCTCTGCACTCTCTCCAATGCCTCCACGTCCTTCTGGTAGTGCGGCGACCAGAACTGGACGCAGTACTCCAAATGTGGCCTAACCAGCGTTCTATACAGCTGCATCATCAGACTCCAGCTTTTATACTCTAAAAGTAAACTGGACATCTACCAGTTTGCAGTGTGCAGAGTTCTTCCAGATAGAAGTGCAGTATTCAGCTACTGAGTAGCAGACAGCCAGAGAACAGGTTCTTCAAGTTCTGCCGTTGGCTCCCCAAGGTATTCGGGCGGCACGGTAGCACAGTGGTTAGCACTGCTACTTCACAGCTCCAGGGACCTGGGTTCGATTCCCGGCTTGGGTCACTGTCTGTGTGGAGTTTGCACATTCTCCTCGTGTCTGCGTGGGTTTCCTCCGGGTGCTCCGGTTTCCTCCCACAGTCCAAAGATGTGCGGGTTATGTTGATTGGCTATGCTAAAAATTGCCCTTAGTGTCCTGAGATGCATAGGTTAGAGGCATTAGTGGGTAAATATGTAGGGATCTGGGGGTAGGGCCTGGGTGGGATTGTGGTCGGTGCAGACTCGATGGGCCAAATGGCTTCTTTCTGTACTGTAGGGATCCTAAGATATTCCTGCTAATTTACTGATGAGATTGTTGTGAGTCTTCAGTTTAGTTGAGACTTTCTGGTTTGAAGGTCAGTGTGTGTTCTGAAGTGACTCCAAGATAGGTAGGTGCAGGGTGGTGTTTGCTGTGGCTGCCATTGGCAGAAGTCAAGCTCTTGGTGACTTTTTGCATTTTCAAGATGCAGCTTTGGCAGCACTTTGTTTGTGAGATCAGTTTTGACAGCAATCAGACAGTTTACTAAGGTCATCATTAAGAGCACTGTTAAAGTCCTTGATATTCACTTGGTTAAGCACAGATGTCATCTGTGTAGATGAACTTGCGGCTGCATGTATCTGGCAGGTCATTTGTGTGCAGGTTGAACAGGTTGGGGGGCCAGTACTGATCTGTGAGGAAGACCATTTTGTTGCCTCTTCCATGTCCTGGCTTTGGGCGCCATATGGACTTGAAATAGTCTGTTTTGAAGAACACAAGCAATGGTGTCAATAACCCAGGCTGGTAGGACCCTAGAAAGCTTGACTAGTAGACTTTTGCGTCAAACAGTGTTGACGGCTGCAGTGAGATCGAGGTAGATCACTCCTGTTTTCAGGCACTTTTGAAAGTAATTTGTGATGTGGGTGGTGAGAGCAAGTACCTGGTCTTCTGTACTGTACTCCAGCTTTGACAAAGGGTCATCTAGACTCGAAACGTCAGCTCTTTTCTCTCCTTACTGATGCTGCCAGACCTGCTGAGATTTTCCAGCATTTTCTCGTTTGGTACTGTACTCCTTTTGGAATCCAACTTTGTGTATAGATAGGCTATCCTTCACAGTTGGTTGGATATGGTGCAAGATGATCCTCTCTAGCAGCTTATAACACATGCATAGGAGAAAAATTGGTCAGTAACTGGAAGTTTCTTTAGGATGCTTACCAATGACCTTAGCTTTCTGCAAAAGTTTTCGCAGTTGCTTCTCCCGGATGATTCTAGTCAGGAATACAGAAAGCCATTTTGTCACCATGAGGCCAAGGTGCTTTAGAAATTCAGTGTAAATTTTGTTGTAACCCATAGTCAGAGATAGATAGGTTCTTCATTGGTAAAGATTACAGAGAAAAAACGGGAGAATGAGGTTAAGAAACTTATCAGCCATGATTGAATGGTGGAGCAGACTCGATGGGCCGAATGGCCTAATTTGGCTCCTATATCTTATGCTCTTATGGTTTCGATTCACTGATTGGACCTTATCTGTGTTTGTCTTGTCTTGAGTTCTTTTCCCTTTTCAAGAATCTCCATTCCATAGCAACATTGTATCTATGATTTGCTCTGGTGGGAGCTCTGCCACCTTTAACAGGGTGACTAGCCCCAGCTCTGATTGGATGTTGCAGGTCGCTGCCCAGTAGCTGTTGCTGGATCAGTTTTCCGATTGGAGTGCGTGCTGTCCAGGTTGCTGGTGAGCTCTCCCCAGCGAGTGTGGCGGGCATTGTCGAGTGTTCCAATGAGATGGTTGGCAATATCTGGATTGCCAGATTCTTCAAATATTTTGAGTTCTTGTCGTTCACATTGAGGTAAGGAATGTACGTTGGATGAAACCCATGGGGAATACTTACTTTGGCAGCTTTAAAGGCATCCTGTATTTCACATACCAATGAGTTCTACAATTTGAAGCCAGAGCGGCAGGATTTGAGCGCTCAAGCAACAACTACTGCTATGCATAGTGAGCATGAAGAACATGAATGAGTAAACTCTTGCAGGGATCGGCTGCCTATAATAGGTTCCTGGTGCTGGACCAGACAGAAGGATCAAATGGCTGGAGGGAGGCTACGATAGCACTAAGGGCAAAGAGGTCTGTTGCGTATTTAAGCTAGTGTGACAGGGGGATGAGATCCCAGGAGTAGAATCAGATAGGTCAGATTCAGATCAGGAAAATAGCTAGTGATGTAGATAGACTTGGAATTACAGGACAAGCAAAGTTTAAAAAGTGACCAAAGGGCAATTGACAAGGTTAAACTGTTTATATTTCAATGCAAGGAGAATTACAAACAAGGTGGATGAGTTAAGGGCACAGAGTAGACACAAATGAGCATGATGTCATTGCTATAATGGAAACCTGGCTAAAGCAGGGCAAAATTGGCAGCTCAATAGTATAATATATAATCCTTGGTTATAGAGTCTTCAGACACGACAGAGTGGGAGAAAAAAAGAGGGGGAGCAGCACTAATGGTTAATAATAATAATAAAGGATCAATTCCAGTTATGAGAAGGGATGATAGACTGAACGGGTCATCAATCGAGGTTTTATGGGTTGAACTTCGAGATAAAAAAGGGGCAGTCACACAATTGGGAATATACCACAGACCCCTAAATAGTGAAAGGGAGATAGAACACATATTTAGGCAACTTTCTGCCTTTAAGAATGAGAGAGCAATAATAGTAGAATTTAACTAACCCAGTATCACCTGGGATTCGAACAATGTAAGGGGCACTGAGAGAGAAATATTCATGCAGTTTGTCCAGGACTTTTTTTTTTAACCAATTAGTGACAAACCCAATGACAGGAGATGCAATACGAGACCTAGTCTTGGAAATGAAGAAGAGCAAGTGGGTGAAATGACAGTTGGTGACTATGTTGGGGATAGTGATCACAATTCAGTTAGATTTAGCATTACCATGGAAAAGGACAGAGATAAAGCAGGAGTAAAAGTTTTGAACTGGGCGAAGGCAAATTTTGCAGGGACTTGGTTGAGGTGAACTGGACAGCACTGCTAGAGGATAAATCAGTGGAAAACCAGTAGGAAGCACTAAAATGCGAGATCCTAAATGTACAATGTAGACATGTCCTCTCCAAAAATAAGAGTGGTTCTGTCAAAGCGAGACTCCCCGGTTGTCTCGAGGAATACAGGGGAAGATCAAACAGAAAAGAAAGTGTACGATAGGCACAAAGAACTAAGCACTGCAGATAGCCTAGACAAATATAGGAAGTGCAGGGACAAAGTAAAAAAGGAAACAAGGAAATCAAAGAGAGGGCGTGAAAAAAGATTAGCAAGTCAAGTTAAAGAAAACCCATAGATGTTTTACCAATATATTAATGGTAAAAGGCTAATTGAGGAAAAAGTGGGACCTATCAGAGATGAAGGAGGGAACTGGTGTGTAGATGCGGAGGTTGTGGGAAGTGTTTTAAATATATATTTTGTTTCCGTGTTTCCAAAGCAAAGGGATGATGCAGATTTAGTAGTCCAGGAGGAACACTGTGAGATATTGGACAGGATAATCATAAAGAGAGAGAAAGTACTCAAAGGGTTGGAATCCTTGAAAGTTGATAAGTCGCCAGGGCCAGATGGATTGTTTCCGAGGCTGCTGATGGAGGTTAGGAAGGAGATAGCAGATGCTGAGGGTGATTTTCCAATCCTCACTAGATACAGGGGAGGTACTGGGGAACTGGAGAAATGCAAATATGATTCCATTGTTTAAAAAGGGATCAAAGAAAATTCCAAACAATTATAGGCTAGTTAGTCTTACATCGCTGGTGGGCAAATTAGTAGAATCAATCCTGGGAGATAGGAATAACTGTCACATAGAAAGACATGGACTAGTCAGGGGTGGTCAGCATGGATTTGTTAAAGGAAGGTATTGCCTCACAAATTTGAATTCTTTGAGGAAGTGACAAGAAGGGTTGATGAGGGTAGTGCAGTAGATGTTGTGTACATGGATTTTAGCAAGGCGTTTGACAAGATCCTACATGGCAGATTGGTCAAAAAAGTAAAAGCCCATGGGATACAGGGTAATGTGGCAAACTGGATAAAAAGTTGGCTTTGTAACAGGAAACAAATAGTAATGGTTGATGGATGCACTTGCGAATGGAGAATTGTTTCAAGTGGTGTTCCACAGGGCTAAGTGCTGGGACCTTTACTGTTTCTGCTATATATTCACGATTTGAAAGTAAACTAGGGGGACACAATTGGTAAATTTGCAGACGATACAAAGATTGGCCAAGTATGGATAGTGTAGAGGATAGCTATAATCTCCAAAATGTCGTCAATGGGTTGATGGAATGGGCGGTAAAGTGGCAGATAGATTTTAACATCGAGAAGTGCGAGGTAATGCATTTAGGGATGTCAAACAGTTATAGGGAATACACAATGAATGGGAATATACTAAGAGGGGTAGATGAAGTGAGAGATCTTGGCATACAAGTACACAGGTCCCTAAAGGCAGCAGTTCAAGTAGACAAGGTTGTAAAGAAAACATATGGATCATAGCATCCCTACAGTGCAGAATGCTCTCCTTCATTGGCAGTGGATATAATGTTAGAATTGTATAAAACAACAGTGAGGCCACAACTGGAGTATTGTGTGTAGTTCTGGTCACCACATTACAGCAAGGACGTAATTGCTCTGGAAAGAGTGCAGAGGAGGTTTACAATAATGTTGCCAGGGCTAGAAAAGTGCAGCTATGAAGAGAGATTGGGTAGGTTGGGGTTATTTTCCTTGCAACAAAGAAGGCTAAGGGCATCTGTCAATGTTAGAAATGCAGGTTTCTTTCATGGAAACCAGGTCTCGCTTCAGAGTGAATTGAGCGCAGGTGATGCTCACTGATGTTTGTATTTAAGAGCTGGGTATTCTGGGGTGCTTCTGGACAGAGAGAGGATCCTTGCAGGATAGAGTGGAAACCAGTGTTTGAACTAAACTCCAGCATCACAATAAAACAGTTGCTACCTAATTCAGTAAATAGATATTCACCTGCTTAATACTATTATCTGCCAGTTCTGTACCCCAGTGTAATACAGGGACAGGCCTGTAACCTTCACTTGGTTCCCCAGCGTTGTAACGTGACAGACCTGTATCCACTGTTTATACAGTGTTATACATCTGAAAGTGCTCTCTTCGACACAATCTGAATTTGAAAGCATCTGAAAAACATTCTCCCTGTTCAAAGTATTGCTATGCCCCTAACAGTTCACAGCAGTAACTGGAGTGCTGTCCTTTCACTACAGCCGGGTGAATATTCCCAAAATACCTTTCTAGGGCTGTTGGACACACTGAAAATGTAAAAATATATGCACATTGTAGGGAACGTGGTAAATGGGGGGACGATAGTCAGTTAGTGCAGTTAGGAAAGAAGCAGTTACTTTGTGAAGAATTATCTCGAGCCCCAGGAAACTCGATGATAAAGCAATGCCTCAGGGCCATGAGCTGAAAACAAACTGTGTGATGCCTCCCTTGCCACCAACAGCAACCTGTACCCCACCCCACCCCACCCACCTGCCGTCCAAACTCAGCCACATGCTGATTAACACTAATCAAACAAATGGAACTTGATAAATACTCAACTGTATTGTGCAATTTGTAATGTTGACTATTTTGTAACAAACTATAATCAATGGGCAACTTTCTCCCCTCACTTTTATGTCAAATAAAATAGAAGCCTTTCCTGAAGACTTAAAGAGCCTCAAACCTCCGTCACTCCTGTCCTGCAAACAGGGAAGAAGTGACCGACCAATAAAGTCAGTCATAGTAATTTTCTGCCCCACTATATTCACATTCAACTGGGGCTCTTTGTACAGGAAGCGTCCCATGAGCTGCCACACCCGCACTAAACATCTGTGGCATTTGCCGACTCATAGCTCCGGGCAATAAAGTCTGTTTCAGCTTGTGCATCTGGTGGGCAGGGAAATGATCCCAGGAAACAGTGTAATCATCATATTAAAACACACACCCTGCAGAGTCAAATAAAAATTAAATGGTCAATAATGGCAGGTAAGAGCAACCTCACTAATTACAGGAGACTAATTCACCAAAACAGTCACTCTCAATAAATAATGAATAGTAATGGACAGGTACAGACACTCTCACTGAATACAGGGCAGTATGGAAATATACAGGCAGTCTCAATGAATACAGGGCAGATACAGACACTCTCGCTGAATACAGGGCAGTATGGGGCAGATGCAGGCACTCTCACTGAATACAGGGCAGGTATAGGCACTCCCACTGAATACAGGGCAGCATGGGGCAGATACGGGCATCTCACTGAATACAGGGCAGTATGGGGCAGATACGGGCATCTCACTGAATACAGGGCAGTATGGGGCAGATACGGGCATCTCACTGAATACAGGGCAGTATGGGGCAGATACGGGCATCTCACTGAATACAGGGCAGTATGGGGCAGATACGGGAATCTCACTGAATACAGGGCAGATACAGACACTCTCGCTGAATACAGGGCAGTATGAGGCAGATGCAGGCACTCCCACTGAATACAGGGCAGCATGGGGCAGATACGGGCATCTCACTGAATACAGGGCAGTATGGGGCAGATGCAGGCACTCTCATTGAATATAGGACAGTATGGGGAATATACAGGCACCCTCACTGTATACATGGCAGTATGGGTCAGATACAACCACTCTCGCAAAGTACAGGATCCCACAAGTCAGTAATGAGTTGCCATGTACAGGGACAGGCATTAATGAACCAGTTAACATGGATTCTATCTGGTGATTGATGGACGGAGAGGCTGTAAAGGAGGATTTGGGAGTGAGCATCAAACATATTTTGATAGCATTTAAGCAGAATGAGAAAGTTAGTGATAAAGCAAAGTAACATGCGCTTCTCATATTCAAACCCATGTATCATATTTCACCCTATATGCATAACTTTGCAAGTCTCTAGCTAGACCGGGGTGTTCTGCCTTGCCTTTAGTAACTCATAATTTGTCATCCATTGAGATTGATGAATGGAAAATCACGGGCTGGTGAGTTCTGTGGCAGAAAACCCTAAGTGCAATCTCTTTTCTACTCCTTTCATTTCTTCAGCAGGTTCAGTAGTTCCATTACAGTCTGCCTGCTCCAACAGGCCAGCATTGGAAGACATTCAATTGTATGTCCAAACAGTTCATACTGGCACTGTATGGTTCAATGATAAGGTTTCATATTGGGTATGGTGTGAGGTCTTGGTTACTCTACCTCAAGAAGGTTATGAATGTATTAGAAAGGCCTCAGAGAAAACTAATCAAGGTGTTGGTGGCCTTAGGGACTGAGTTATGAAGAAAGGCTCAAGCAACCAAACTGCACTGGGCCAAGTCTGAGAGGAGAAGCTTTCAAAGCAATGAAAGGTATGAATGAGGGCAAAATAAAAAAGCTACTTCTCCTGGCTGAACGCAGTATTTAATTCATAGCCAGAAATGAGGTTAGAAATTCAAATAGCTTGTCCCTCCGGCAGGATGAGTGGAAAGAGATTGAGAAAAGAGCATTGATTCAAGGCCAATTGGCACTTTTAAAGGAGAAGAGGATTAATAAAAGTTGGAGGAAGAAACTCGATGGGCTGAATGGCCTCTTTCTGCACTGTAGGGATTCTATGGCTCTACCTTCACACCCACACTGTTTTTCCCTTTGGGGAATAGTGGGAGGAGGATTCCCGAGCTGCCTATCAGCCTGTTGAACTGTATTATGAACACATCTTTCATGGGCAACAAGTTTGGCGTTGGACTCAAACACGGAGCTTCTGGTCCAGTGGTAGGGGTGCTACGATGGCACCACAAGGCCTCCCATCTACCAGGTTTTGTGTTTTTAATACAATCATTACTACTCCCTTTGCCTGTGTCCCATGACATCTTTGTCAATTTACCTCCCTCATTCATTGGGCGGCACAGTGGTTAGCACTGCTGCCTCACAGCGCCAGGGACATGGGTTCAATTCCAGCTTTGGGTGACCATGTGGAGTTTGCACGTTCTCCCGTGTCTGCATGGGTTTCCTCCGGGTGCTCCGGTTTCCTCCCGCAGTCCAAAGATGTGCTGGTTAGGTGGATTGGCCATGCTAAGTTGCCCCTTAATGTCAGGGGATTAGCAGGGTAAATGTGTGAGGTTACGGGAATAGGGCCTGGGTGGGATTGTTGTCAGTGCAGGCTCGATGGGCTGAATGGCCTCCTTCAGCACTGTAGGGACACTATGATTCTTTAGATTCTCCAATTTATCCCTGACCTTCTCTTTTATTCCACTTGCCACTCCTCCTTTTTCAACCACATCAAATCAAAACATTCCATAACATTCCTATCTTTCAGTTCTGAAGAGTCATATCCAACTCATATTGTTAAACTGCTTCTCTCTTTGGAGATGCTGCCAGACCTGCTGAGTTCTTCCAGCATTTTCTGTTTTTTTATTTGAGACCTCCAGCATCCACAGTATTTTGCTTTTATTACTGTTGGGAGATGTAGTGCGCTATCAAGCAGTATGCTCTGTGATATTCCTTCCCTCCCATTTAATGGTGATTTCCAAAGGGAAGAGCCATGTGAAACTTCAGAATCAAGCATGACTTGCTTCCATTCCGACTCTCAAATGGTTGATAACTCCAATGTGGGATCTGCGATGTAGCGACCTTCAGGAACAGCCATCGTGAAGAAGCAGCACCGAATCTGGGACTCAGGCAGGACATCGGAACCTGCCTAGAGAGAGACTGATTATCTCACCTCTTAACAGGTAGTATTTCGGTCTGAGTTTGACAACCTTTGTAGAAGAGT
This sequence comes from Mustelus asterias, assembly GCF_964213995.1. Lineage (NCBI taxonomy): Eukaryota > Metazoa > Chordata > Chondrichthyes > Carcharhiniformes > Triakidae > Mustelus > Mustelus asterias. The sequence goes on along the minus strand of NC_135812.1, from coordinate 57,234,169 downwards.
TTTGACTTTGTGTAAAAAGGCTTTTGATACCCTTTACAGTGGAGTTCTGATACTCTTATGGTAACCTGGTAAGGTACAATAAAGGAGATTGTTGTACGATAATTAGTGTTTTTGTCCGTAACATCATTTAATCCCCTATCCGAGGTGCAGCAGCAGTCATTGCCACTTTTGGGGCAGGTGACGCTTCAAGGGTTGGGTAGATGGATTCTTTGGAGGTCTGTGTGCTCCCTCCAACAATTCGATTTCATCTCTACACTTACCTAACAAAGTCCTCCACATGTTCCGTGTCTTCCCAAATAAATCTACTTCATTTTGGCCAGTCACAAGCCAGGGTCTCCTATGAGCAGATGGGGATGTTTGACCTCTTCAGGGATACTTTAAGGACATCCTCAAAGTGTTTCCTCTATGCTCTTGCTGCATCTGAGTTCAAGTAGGACAGTTGCTTTGCTCATCTGGTAAGGCACACAAACTAAATTTACCACTCAATGGAGCTGATTCTGAGTGATTAGCATCTCAATTCTCAGCTTGGAAGAGGACTCTACTGTTGAACTGCCTTTAATGACACTGGCGGAACTTACATAGGTCCATCTGACGGTAATTCTCCAGTGCTTTGAGGTGCTGCTGTAAATTGCCCAAGTCTCTGAAGCATATAGGAGGATGGCGATCACTGCTGCCCATGTCCTGAGTTTGAGATCCTGGCCTCAAATACTCTTCTCCTCAGTTGACTGAATGCTGAGCTGGCACAAGGGAGGTAATGGTGAATTTTGTCATTTGTGTCTATGTTTGTCGAGAGCAGGCTCTGAAGATATGCAAAATGGTCCACAATTTCCAAGATCTTGTTGTTGATCTTAATCGATGGAGAGGTGGGGCGGGGGGGTTTTGCTGTGGGAGTGTTTTGCTGTGGGAGCTGGTCAGAAGAGAATCTTAAGAGTCATAGAGGTTTACAGTATGGAAACAGGCCCTTTGGCCCAACCCGTCCATGTCGGTCAGGTTTCCTAAACTGAACTAGTCCCATTTGCCTACATTTGGCCCATATGTCTCTAATCCTTTCCTGTCCATGTACCTCTCCAAATGTCTTTTAAATGTTGTAATTGTACCTGCCTCTATCACCTCCTCTGGCAGCTCATTCCATATACACACCACCCTCTGTGTGAAAAAGTTGCCCCTCAGTTCCCTTTTAAATCTTTCCTCTCTCACCTTAAACCTATGACTTCTAGTTTCAGACTCCCCTACCCTGGGCTTTGGCTATTCACCTTATCTATGTCCCTCATGATTTTATAAACCTCAATGAGGTCACCCCTCATCCTCCTACATTCCAGAGAAAAAAGTCCCAGCCTATCCAGCTTCTCCTTATAATTCAAACCTTCCAGTCCCAGTAACATCCTTGCAAATCCTTTTTGCCCCCTTTCCGGTTTAATAACATCTTTCTTATAGCAGGGCAACCAGAATTGTATGTAATACTCCAAATGTGGCCGTACCAACGTCTTGTACAGTTGTAACATAATTTCCCAACTCCTGTACTCAATGCTCTGACCAATGAAGGCAAGTGTGCCAAACACCTTCTTCACCACCCTGTCTACCTGTGACAACACTTTCAAGAAAGTATGTACTTGCACCCTTAGGTCTCTCTGTTCGACAAAACTCCTCAAGGCCCTACCATTAACTGTGTAAGTCCTGCCCTGGTTGGTCTTACCAAAATGCAACACCTCGTATTTATCCGAATTAAACTCCATCTGCCATTCCTTGATCCACTGGCCCAGTTATCAAGATCCCATTGTAGTCTTAGAAAACCTTCTTCACTGTCCACTACACCACTAATTATGCTGTCATCTTAGTAACCAGACAGCCTATATTCTCATCCAAATTGTTTATATAAAAATGATAAACAACAGTGGACCCAGCACCAATCCCTGAGGCATATGCTGGTCACAGGCCTCCAGTCTGAAAAACAACCCCCTACCAGCACCCTCTGTCTCCTACCGCCAAGCCAATTTTGCATCCAATTGGCTAGTTCTCCCTGGATCCCATGTGATCTAACCTTACTGAGCAGTCTGTCATGTGGCACCTTGTCAAAAGCCTTGCTAAAGTCCATGTAGACAAAATCTACTGCACTGCCCTCATCTATTTTCTTGGTCACCCCTTCAAAAAACTATCAAATTTGTAAGACATGGTTTTCCACACACAAAGCCGTGCTGACTATCCCTAATCAGTCCTTGCCTTTCCAAATGCATGTAGATCCTGTCTCTCAGAATTCCCTCCAACAACTTACCCACCATTGACATTAGGCTCACCGGTCTGCAATTCCCTGGCTTTTCCCTGCCACCTTTCTTAAATAACAGCACAGCATTTGCCTCCCTCCAGTCTTCCAGCACTTCACCTGTGGCCGTCGATGATACAAATATCTCCGCTATGGGCTCCACAATTTCTTCCCTAGCTTCCCACAATGTCCTGGAATACACTTGATCAGGTCCCGGGGATTTATCTACCTTTATGACTCAGACATCTTCTGTGGCTCTACACTTAGGCGACCTCGTTGATTTTTAAGGGACCTTATTCTCTCCCTAGTTACTCTTTTGCCCTTAATATATTTGTAGAATTTCTTTGGATTCTCCTTTACCTGATCTGCCAAAGCTATCTCATGTCCCCTTTTTGCCCTCCTGATTTCCCTTTCAAATGTACTACTACACCCCCTATACACCAAGGGATTCACTTGACCCCAGCTGCCTATACCTGACATATGCTTCCTTCTTTTTATTGACCAGAGCCTCAATATCTCTAGTCATCCAGTGTTCCCTACTCCTGTCAGCCTTGCCCTTCACACTAACAGGAACATGCTGGCCCTGAACTCTCATTATCTCACTTTTGAAAGCCTACCACTTACCAGCCTCACCCTCTGGGTGAAAACAAATGTCCTCAAATTCCCTTGAAACCTCCTGCCTCTCATCTTAAAATTATGCTCCCTGGTTATTGGCCCTTCAAATAAGGGGAACAGCTGCTTCCTATTCACCCGGTCCATATCCCTCATAATCTTATACACCTCAATCATGTCCCCCGTCAGCTTTCTCTGCTCTAGAGAAAACAATCCAAGCCTATCCAGCCTCTCTTCATAGCTGAAATGCTCCATCCCAACAGCCTCCCCCAATCAACTTTTGAAAATTCCTATCTAATACCATTAAAATTGGCCTTGCCCCAATTTAGAACTTTAACTTGTGGACCAGATCTATCCCTTTCCATAACTATTTAAAAAGTTTTCTGAGTGTTTGGTGAAATGCGAATTTCCTCATGTGTTTCAGAGACAAGAGTCGACAATGACCTGGGGCTCAGTTTCTGAATGAGTGCACATACAGGAAACATCTCCATACTGAAGCTCAACCACTGAACATGGAGCAGTTTTGGATTGAAGGCAGTGTAGGTTGAACAGTTTACCATCAGGTGATCTCGACATAACTTGCTGGAGTTGAGGTGCAGGACTGCAATTAGGGAAATGGTGAAATGACACAGTCTAACGTGACCCCAGTTTTCACTGAGATAGGGTTTGTGGTACTTTTGCTACAGAAGATCACGGCATACATACTAAAGGGTGGTGACAAATTACTGAGAGCGGCCAAATGCAGGGTTTTCAAACTTCACATTATATTATTAGCTAACAAAATAACTACAAAGACTGTCCCAGTACCAGAGATCACCAAACCCAAATGTTGGGTGTTTGCTCTCACTGACTCCAAACAAGTTTTAAAGTTTATTTATTAGTATCACAAGCAGGCTTACATTAACACTGCAATGAAGTTACTGTGAAAATCCCCTAGTTGCCACACTCCGGTGCCTGTTTAGGTACAATGAGGGAGAATTTAGCACGGCCAATGCACCTAACCAGCACGTCTTTCAAACTGTGGGAGGAAACCGGAGGAGACCCATGCAGATACGGGGAGAACGTGCAAACTCCACTCAGGCAGTGACCCAAGCCAGGAATCGAACCCAGGTCCCTGGCGCTGTGAGGCAGCAGTGCTAACCACTGTGCCGATCTTAGTGAGTCAGTTTCAGAGCCGATATCTTACAAGGCCAACACAACTGTACAAAATAAATAAGAATTTTATTTTTTGGTCATGCATCAAGTTTCACGAACACTTTTGATAGGAATAACCTGCAAACTGTTTAAAACTCATGACTAGCCAATGTGCCAGGAAAAACCTGTTCAGACATCGGAAGCACACTTAGATAAGAAATTGGAACTCAAACTGTTCAGTGGGAGAGAAAGACAGAATAGATTCTAATAGCAGAGTGACAATGCTGACCACGATCAGGGAAAGGTGGAGGTGCATTACCTAACTGCAGTAAAGAATTGAGAATCTAACCACCCTGAAGGGTTACGTATGGGACAATTCTTTTTCACCAAACCACAGCCAGCACTGCCATCTTTTGCAATCACAAGAAACTGCAGGTAGTTTCTGACTAACACAGCTTCCCTCCAGGTTGGAGGTGCTAAATCTGAAGTTAAAGCACATGCCTCTTAGGTGGGGACAAAGGAGATTTTAACATTTCCTTGAGTTGTTCTTGCAACATTCGGAAAAGAAAATGAATTCGTGTTTGCATTTGTGATTGCAGCTGCATTTACTCACCCAGTTTATCTTCAAATATCTGCATTCAGACTGTTAGCAGCAGGGTCACATTGCAAGCTACAGGAATGGCGGCCAAGCCAGGTTCAACATAGTCACATGACCGCTCATACTCAACCACTCACTTGGTCAAACAACCTCTTTCCAAATTTCCCAATATTTTTATAATTAATCAATGGAAGTGCTCAGGGAAAATTATTAGAATGGTACATAGCACATTGAACCAAATAATTCAAAGCACTTCACAGGAGCATTATCTAACAAGGTTTGACACGCATCCACATAATGAGCTATTCGGAGAGAAAGGGAGGTTTTAGGAGTTTCTTAATGAAAGGAAAAGAGACGGAGAGATTTAGGGAGGGAGTTCCAGAGCTTCAGCCTAGGTAACTTGAGTCACAGCCGCCAATGATGGAACAATTAAAATCAGGGTGTGCAAGAGATTAGAAACAGATGAGAGCACACATAGAGTCAGAGAGTCACACAGTACAGAAGAGGCCCTTCGGCCCATTGAGTCTGCACTGACAAAACTACATTAATCCCACTTTCCAGCACTTGGCTCATAGCCTTGAATATTAATAACATTTTAAGAGCTCTTTTCAAAGGTTGTTAGGTTTCCCATCTCTACTACCCTCCCAGGCAGTGCATCTAAGACTCCCAGCACCCTCTGGGTGAAAACAAATGTCCTCAAATTCCCTTGAAACCTCCTGCCTCTCATCTTAAAATTATGCTCCCTGGTTATTGGCCCTTCAAATAAGGGGAACAGCTGCTTCCTATTCACCCGGTCCATATCCCTCATAATCTTATACACCTCAATCATGTCCCCCGTCAGCTTTCTCTGCTCTAGAGAAAACAATCCAAGCCTATCCAGCCTCTCTTCATAGCTGAAATGCTCCATCCCAGGCAACATCCTGGTGAATCTGCTCTGCACCCCCTCCCGTGCAATCACATCCTTCCTATAGTGAGGTGACCAGAATTGCACACAATACTGCAGCTGTGGCCTAACCAAGGTTTTGTACAGCTCCAACATTACCTCCCTGCTCTTATAATCTATGCTGCAACTGATAAAAACAAGAATCCCGTAAGCCTTTCCATAAGGTAGTTACCTTAACCTGTCCTGCTGCCAGGTAAACGTTGAAACATAGAAAGTAGAAGCAGTAGGAGGCCATTTGGCCCTTCAAGCCTGCTCTGCCATTCATTTTGATCATGGCTGATCACCAAATTCAATATTCTGATTCCGCCTTCCCCCCCCATATCCCTTTAATCCCAAGAGCTTTATATAATTTCTTCTTGAAATTACACAATATTTTGGCTTCAACAACTTTCTATAGTAGTGAATTCCACACATTCACCACTTGCCAGGTGAAGAAATTTCTCCTCACCTCAGTTCGAAAAGGTTTACCCCTTATCCTCAAACTATGGTCCCTAGTTCTGGACACCACCATCATTGGGAACATTCTTTTTGAATCTACCCTGCCTAATCCTGTTAAAATTTTATAAGTTTCAATGAGATCCCCTCTCACCCTTTTAAACTCCAATGAATATAATCCTAACCGACTTAGTCTCTCCTTATATAACAGACCTGCTATCCCAGGAATCAGCCTGGTAAACCTTCGCTGTACTCCCTCTATAGCAAGGACATCCTTCCTCAGATAAGGACACCAAAACTGTACACAATGCTCCAGGTGTGGCCTCACCAACTCCCGATACAATTGCAGTAAAACATCCCTATCCCTATACTCAAATCCTCTCGCTATGAAGGCCAACATACCATTTGCCTTCTTTACTGTCTGCTGTACCTGCACGCTTACTTTCAGCAACTGATGCACGAGGCCATCAAGGTCTCGCTGAGTATTCACCTCTCTCAATTTGGACCCATTCAAATAATAATCTGCCTTCCTATTATTGCTACCAAAGTGGGTAACCTCACATTTATCTTCATTACTCTGCATCTACCATGCATATGCCCACTCACGCAGCCTGTCCAAATCACACTCTGGACAAGCACCCCCAGATCCCTCTATTCCTCTGAGCTTACTAGTATCCTGCCATTCATTGAGTGCACCCTTGTCTTGTTACTCCTTCCAAAGTGCATCACCTTGCACTTTTCAGGGTTAAATTCCATCTGCCACTGGTCTAGCCACCTGGCCAAACTGTCCGTATCTTCCTGCAACCCAAGACCCTCTTCCTCACTACCTGCCAATCTTTGTGTTATCCACAAATTTACTTATCATTCCCCCCCCACATTCTCATCTACATTGTTTATATACATCATGAACAATAAGGGACCTAGCAGTGACCCCTGTGGTACGCCATGGACACCGGCCTCCAGTCACACAAACAGGGAGGTGATGGCCTAGTGGTATTATTGTGAGACTGTTAATCCAGAAACTCCGCTAACCCACTAAGCCAGTTTTGGATCCATTTTGCCAAGTTATCCTGGATCACATGAGCTGTTACCTTCTTTATCAATCCACCAGATGGAACTTTGTCAAAGGTTTTGCTGAAATCCATATAAACTACTTCAACTGCACTACCCTCAACTATGCATCCAGTCACCTCCTCGAAAAATTCAATCAAACTCGTTAGGCATGACCTCTCTCTGACGAAGCCATGCTGACTATCTCTGATCAAGCCTTGCCTCTCCAAGTGGAGATTAATTTTCTCCTTCAGAATTTTCTCCAATAGTTTCCCTGTCACTGATGTGAGACTCACTGGTCTGTAATTCCCTAGTTTATCTCTGGAACCAGATTAACTGTCCTCCAATCCTCTTACACTTCCCCTGTGTCCAAAGAGGAATTAACAATTTGGGTCAGAGCCCCTGTAATTTCCTCCCTTGCCTTCCTCACAACAGCCTGAGATACAACTCCAGACCTAGGGATTTGTCCACTTTTAAGCCCGTCAAGGCCTCCAATAGCTCCTCAATCCCTATGTCAAACTGGTCAAGAATTTCACAGTCCCTCTCCCCGAATTCTGTACCCAGATTCTCCTTCTCCCAAGTGAAAACAGATGTGAAGTACTTGTTTAACCCTATCCCTGTGTAGGTTAGGTGGATTAACCATGGTGAATGCAGCGGTTATGGGGATGGGGGTAGGGGTTGGGTAAGATATTCTTTCAGAGAGTCGGTGGAGACTCGATGGGCCAAATGGCCTCCTTCTGCATTGTAGAGATTCTATGCTTAATGAGATGTGAACATCATTGATCTAGCCAGCATTTATGGCCCATCCCCAATTGCCCTTGGTAAGATGGTGGTGAGCTGCCTTCTTGAACCACTGCCATCCATGTGATGTAGGAACACCCACAGTGCTGTTAGGGAGGGAGTTCCAGGATTGTGGCCATATCTATGAGCTGAGTCTATTAAGAATTACATGGTCACGGACTGTAGTATCGTCTGGCAACATCCTTTCCTCTGTGGTCAAATCTATATTTTAAAGATTGTCAATGGGGCTGAACAAATAGGCAGATGGAATTCAATGGGGAGGGGAAGTAGGAGGATCCAAGAAAGATAGAGAGTATTTCCTAAATGGTAAGAATCTAGAAACTGTGAAGGAGCAGAGAGGTTCAGAGGTACAAGTAAACCAAAAATCGCAAGGGGCTATTGGAGAGGTACAAAAAATAATAACAAAGTTTATTGGAATTTTGGCCTTTAAGCTCAAGAGGGTTGGAATATAATGGAATTGAAGAGATAAGGCTTCAGCAGCACAGAGCTCTGGTCAGAGCCCACCTGGAGTACTGCAGTTTCGGGTGTATAAACTGATCTGAAAGTGGGTGTAGCACAGATTCATCGGAATGATAAGAGGCTAAAAGGGAGAACTTGTTACATAGTCTAAGCCAGTATGTGTTCTAACTGAAGTTTTAAAGGATTTGAAAAGGTAAATAGGGAGAAACGATTTCTTCTGGTGGAAGAGCTGAGAAAGAGCTTGGTGGCATAACCTTATAATTAGACAGAGGCCACTCAACAGCAATGTCACTTCTTCACACAAAAGAAAGTGGAAATTTGGAACACTCGCCCCAAAAGGCTTTTGAAGCTGGGGGTCTGTTGCAAATTTCAATACTGAAACTGACAGATTTTTGTTGGGGAAAAGGTAGTAAGGGTGCAGAACCCAGGTAGGCAAATGGATTTACACGACAGATCAGCCATCATCTAACTGAACTGAGAAACGGGTTGCAGGAGTTGAATTCTGTTCCTCAGACAGGGGTGTCCGTGTGCTCTCTGGCCTGTACAATGCTGGTAGATTGTGCTGACTGCGACTATCAGTGGCTGGGTATGACCCACAGTCAGAGGTACAATTAGAACATAGAACATAGAACATTACAGCGCAGAACAGGCCCTTCGGCCCACGATGTTGCACCGACCAGTTAAAAAAAAACTGTGACCCTCCAACCTAAACCAATTTCTTTTCGTCCATGAACCTATCTACGGATCTCTTAAACGCCCCCAAACTAGGCGCATTTACTACTGATGCTGGCAGGGCATTCCAATCCCTCACCACCCTCTGGGTAAAGAACCTACCCCTGACATCGGTTCTATAACTACCCCCCCTCAATTTAAAGCCATGCCCCCTCGTGCTGGATTTCTCCATCAGAGGAAAAAGGCTATCACTATCCACCCTATCTAAACCTCTAATCATCTTATATGTTTCAATAAGATCCCCTCTTAGCCGCCGCCTTTCCAGCGAAAACAATCCCAAATCCCTCAGCCTCTCCTCATAGGATCTCCCCTCCATACCAGGCAACATCCTGGTAAACCTCCTCTGCACCCTCTCCAAAGCCTCCACATCCTTCCTGTAATGTGGGGACCAGAACTGCACACAGTACTCCAAGTGCGGCCGCACCAGAGTTGTGTACAGTTGCAACATAACGCTACGACTCCTAAATTCAATCCCCCTACCAATAAACGCCAAGACACCATATGCCTTCTTAACAACCTTATCTACTTGATTCCCAACTTTCAGGGATCTATGCACACATATACCTAGATCCCTCTGCTCCTCCACACTATTCAAAGTCCTCCCGTTAGCCCTATACTCAACACATCTGTTATTCCTACCAAAGTGAATTACCTCACACTTCTCCGCATTAAACTCCATCCGCCACCTCTCGGCCCAACTTTGCAACCTGTCTAAGTCTTCCTGCAAACTACGACACCCTTCCTCACTGTCTACCACACCACCGACTTTGGTGTCATCAGCAAATTTGCTAATCCACCCAACTATACCCTCATCCAGATCATTAATAAATATTACAAACAGCAGTGGCCCCAAAACAGATCCCTGAGGTACACCACTTGTAACCGCACTCCATGATGAATATTTACTATCAACCACCACCCTCTGTTTCCTATCCGCTAGCCAATTCCTGATCCAATTTCCTAGATCACCCCCAATCCCATACATCTGCATTTTCTGCAGAAGCCTACCATGGTGAACCTTATCAAACGCCTTACTAAAATCCATATATACCACGTCCACTGCCCTGCCCCCATCCACCTCCTTGGTCACTTTCTCAAAAAACTCAATAAGGTTAGTAAGGCACGACCTACCTGCCACAAAACCATGCTGACTATCACCTATCAATTCATTACTCTCCAAATAACTATAAATCCTATCCCTTATAATTTTTTCCAACATCTTGCCGACAACAGAAGTGAGACTCACCGGTCTATAATTCCCGGGGAAGTCTCTGTTCCCCTTCTTAAACAATGGGACAACATTCGCTAACCTCCAATCTTCTGGTACTATACCAGAGGCCAACGACGACCTGAAGATCAGAGCCAGAGGCTCTGCAATCACTTCTCTTGCCTCCCAGAGAATCCTTGGATAAATCCCATCCGGACCAGGGGATTTATCTATTTTCAGACCCTCCAGAATATCCTGCACATCCTCCTTATCAACTGTAATACTGTCTATTCTACTCCCTTGCAACCCAGTGTCCTCCTCAGCTATATTCATGTCCCCTTGCGTGAACACCGAAGAGAAATATTGGTTCAATGCTTCACCAATCTCCTCCGGTTCCACACATAACTTCCCTCTGCCATCTATAACTGGCCCTAAACTTGCCCTAACCAACCTTCTGTTCTTGACATACCTATAGAACGCCTTAGGATTCTCTTTAACCCTATCCGCCAAAGTCTTCTCATGTCCCCTTTTAGCCCTTCTAAGCTCGCTCTTCAACTCCCTCTTAGCCAATCTAAAGCTTTCTAGTGCACTACCCGAGTGCTCACGTCTCATCCGAACATAAGCCTCCTTTTTCTTTTTAACCAACAAAGGTCCGGGGTGGTGGTCTGAACCAAGTTCCGGGTGGCGGTCGGAACCAAGTTCCGGGGTGTCGGTCGGAACCAAGGTCCGGGTGGCGGTCGGAACCAAGGTCCGAGGTAGCGTTCGGAACCAAGGTCCGGGGTGGTGGTCTGAACCAAGTTCCGGCCTGGCGGTCGGAACCAAGTTCCGGGTTGGCGGTTGGAACCAACGTCCGGGGTGGCGGTCGGAACCAACATCCAGGGTAGCGGTCGGAACCAAGGTCCGGGGTGGCGGTCGGAACCAAAGTCCGGGGTGGCGGCCGGAACCAAGGTCCGGGGTAGCGTTCGGAATCAAACTCCAGGCTGGCGATCGGAATAAAGCTCCAGTGTAGTGGTCGGAACCAAGATCCGGGGTGGTGGTCTGAACCAAGTTCCGGCATGGCGGTCGGAACCAAGTTCCAGTGTGGCAGTCGGAACCAACGTGGGGGTGGCGGTCGGAACAAACATCTGGGGTGGCGGTCGGAATCAACGTCCGGGGTGGCGGTCGGAACCAACGTCCAGGGTGGCGGTCGGAACCAACGTCCAGGGTGGCGGTCGGACCCATGGCCCGGGATGGCAGTCGGACCCAAGGCCCGGTGTGGCGGGCGGAACCAAGGTCCGGGTTGGTGGTCTGAACCAAGTTCCGGGTGGCGGTCGGAACCAAATTCCGGGGTGGCGGTCGGAACCAATGTCCGGGGTGGCGGTCGGAACCAACGTCCGGGGTGGCAGTCGGAACCAAGGTCCGGGCTGGCGGTCCGAATAAAGGTCCAGTGTAGCGGTGGGAAATAAGGTCTGGAGTGGCGGTCGGAACCAAGGTCCGGGGTGGCGGTCGGAACCAAAGTTCGGGGTGGCGGTCGGAACCAAGGTCCGTGGTGGCGGTCGGAACCAAGGTCCGGGGTGGCGGTCGGAACCAAGGTCCGGGGTGGCGGTCGGAACCAAGGTCCGGGGTGGCGGTCGGAACCAAGGTCCGGGGTGGCGGTCGGAACCAAGGTCTGGGGTGGCAGTCGCAACCAAGGTCCGGTCTGGCGTTCGGAACCAAGGTCCGGTCTGGTGTTCGGAACCAGGGTGGCGGTCGGACCCAAGGTCCAGGGTGGCGGACGGACCCAAGGTCCAGTGTGACGGTAACATCCAAGGTCCGGGGTGGCGGTCGGAACCAAGGTCCCAGGTAGCAGTCAGAACCAAGGTCCGGGGTGGCGTTCGGAACCAAGGTCCGGGGTGGTGGTCTGAACCAACTTCCGGCTTGGCCGTTGGAACCAAGTTCCGGGGTGGCGGTAACAACAAAGGTCCGGGGTGGCGATCTCAAATCAATATCCGCACAGGTGCCATGAAATAAAATGCAACTCTGAGAACAAGTGGAATTAACTTGAAGGAAAATAAAGAATTCCAGAAGAATTAAACTGATTTAAATGAGCAAATTGAAAGAAAATGGGCTGCATATAACGGCACAAGAAGCCTGGCCATAATGGAGATGAATGTGTAATTCTTCCATCAATTATGCCAGGAAACTGCAGCACTGTAAGAAACTGTGTGTTATATTTGCCTGTTGCTGGAGAATTAATCTTGCTGTGGCTGGAAATTCTCAAATCCTGCCCATTTCCGACTATCAGCTGACACTATAAGTAGTCTGCACTGGCTCTTTCAAAGAAAAGTCCAGTTGGCCTTACACCACTATCCTTCCCTCATATCCCTGCAAAATGTTCTCTTCCTTACACTTGTCCAATTGCACTTAGGGAAACTGTATCCAGTACCCTTTCAGCTAACATCACTGTCTAGTCCACAGCAGGAGCAAAAGTTTAAGAATAGATTTTTAGCAGCTGAAAATGGTTTGAAAGGTTGTTTGAAAGTTGACCGAAAGCTCAAACAGTGAAAATTGAAACCGCTCCATCAACAATTTGGACAGTTCAATGATGCATTCACATGGAACACAGGAAGAGTTTGCTGAATGATTATACTCATCCAAAATACTGGAGGAGAGGGGTTGGGTTAACTATTGGCAGATACTGAGCTAAAGCGGAGTGATAGTGTCCTAGAACTCATTGTCTACAAAGGTGGCAAGAAATGATGGACAATTTTAACAGGAAATTAGATGGGGAATTGAAGAAAACAATCATGCAGTCCTACAGATACAGAATGGGGGAACAGGACACATTGGATTGCTCGACAGAAAGCCAGCATGCACTCAATGGATGGAATAGCATCTTTCTGTGCCGTACTGACCTCGACACCACAACGAGACCGCACCGGCGCAGAGTGGCCAGCCCGCACCGGCGCAGAGGGGCCAGCCCGCACTGGCACAGAGTGGCCAGCCCGCACCGGCACAGAGTGGCCAGCCCGCACCGGCACAGAGTGGCCAGCCCGCACCGGCGCAGAGTGGCCAGCCCCCACCGGCGCACAGTGGCCAGCCCGCACCGGCACAGAGGGGCCAGCCCGCACCGGCGCAGAGGGGCCAGCCTGCACCGGCAGAGTGGCCAGCCCGCACCGGCACAGAGGGGCCAGCCCGCACCGGCACAGAGGGGCCAGCCCGCACCGGCACAGAATGGCCAGCCCGCACCGGCACAGAGGGGCCAGCCCGCACCGGCACAGAGGGGCCAGCCCGCACCGGCACAGAGGGGCCAGCCCGCACCGGCACAGAGGGGCCAGCCCGCACCGGCACAGAGGGGCCAGCCCGCACCGGCACAGAGGGGCCAGCCTGCACCGGCACAGAGTGGCCAGCCCGCACCGGCATAGAGGGGCCAGCCCGCACCGGCACAGAGGGGCCAGCCCGCACCGGCACAGAGGGGCCAGCCCGCACCGGCGCACAGGGGCCAGCCCGCACCGGCGCACAGGGGCCAGCCCGCACCGGCACAGAGGGGCCAGCCCGCACCGGCACAGAGTGGCCAGCCCGCACCGGCGCACAGTGGCCAGCCCGCACCGGCACAGAGTGGCCAGCCCGCACCGGCACAGAGTGGCCAGCCCGCACCGGCACAGAGTGGCCAGCCCGCACCGGCGCACAGTGGCCAGCCCGCACCGGCACAGAGGGGCCAGCCCGCACCGGCACAGAGGGGCCAGCCCGCACCGGCACAGAGGGGCCAGCCCGCACCGGCACAGAGGGGCCAGCCCGCACTGGCGCAGAGGGGCCAGCCCGCACCGGCGCAGAGGGGCCAGCCCGCACCGGCGCAGAGGGGCCAGCCCGCACCGGCGCAGAGTGGCCAGCCCGCACCGGCACAGAGCGGTCAGCCCGCACCGGCACAGAGTGGCCAGCCCGCACCGGCACAGAGCGGTCAGCCCGCACCGGCACAGAGTGGCCAGCCCGCACCGGCACAGAGTGGCCAGCCCGCACCGGCACAGAGCGGCCAGCCCGCACCGGCACAGAGTGGCCAGCCCGCACCGGCACAGAGCGGCCAGCCCGCACCGGCACAGAGTGGCCAGCCCGCACCGGCACAGAGTGGCCAGCCCGCACCGGCACAGAGCGGCCAGCCCGCACCGGCACAGAGTGGCCAGCCCGCACCGGCACAGAGCGGCCAGCCTGTATGGTTCTGCTCTCCATTAAAACATATGTTTCACTCTCAATTAATAGAATTTTAATTTATGTTGAAGGGTTGGAACCAGGAAGAGCTTGCAGTTTTCCTTTTGTAAGATTGATCTGAGTCCTTTCATTCTTTTAAGAACTAACAACTGTGTAAGCATCTTGCAGCCAAACCTAACAATGTATTCCCTTCAGGGCCATAATCTTAAAACGTTTGGTCACAGCACATTCCTATGTGCTCACCCTAGTTCAAATCTTAAGTTTGCTAAATGGCCCAGCCTGTAAATTATCGGTCAGTTTAATGAAACATTTAACAAGTAAATGACAGGACATGGAACTAGCTGTATTTACAGTCGTAACAATCTTTACTCATTTTCAGGCTAAAACTAATCTCCAACGTAAAACTAACCCTTGAAATATGGTCTCTTCTTTCTAATGTTTGCCCGTGACACCCTCTGATTAGCCTTGTCAGACTGACCAGCGAGTGAACAACAAGCAGCCAAATATAAATACATAATCCATAGCTGCTGGTTCAAGGTGATTAATTTATGGAACATGAGTCATGGCTTCGTTTTTAATCAGTCATGTCTTCACTCAAACTTATTACTTCAGAAAGATCTCCAGGGTGTCAAACACTGTGGAAATTTTGTTGCTTAGTGAACTTTCCAGCAAGAAGAGAGTGCCTTTAGTGCTCTGGACCAGAATGCCTATTCACTGCAGCACGACAGCCGTGTGTGTACTGCAACAGTAGGAAAGAATTCAATAAATAATTTAAGCACCAAAATAAATGTTGAACCGCACAGTATTTTTTCTGGGCTCTGTTCTGCTATTTGTTGGGGTCCCATGCTTTATCTCCCTACTTGCAGAGGGTTCGAAAGATCAGAAGTGTGGGATTGAAGTGTAAACAGGAATTGCAGAGAAATTGAAGAAACTGCACTTTTAATAATGCAAGAGGGAATGCATCGTCCCATACACACACGTGCAACATTGACTCCTCAAAATGGCTAAAATTACAAGCTGCCTAGAAATCGATGATGATGTATAAATACCCATCGGTGGGTCTGTTCAATACAGCACACCAGATCCTAATGGTTCAGGGGAGGACTCCCACATAATCACTTTTGTTTTACGGATTCAGTGGCACAAAACATTATAATTCTGTGGGACGTGCTGGGTAAAACCCTGCCATTACCCTGTCCATGATTGTTCGCATGATACACCATTTACATCAGGTTACTGCTCAGGTGTTCTGCTGATGCACAACATATACAAATATCTCTGCCTGACATCTCCCCCATTGGAAGAGGAATGGGAACCTGGGCAGGGGGCCCTTGCTCCCTCTGTCCCCAACTAATGTGTCACTCATGTGTGAAATTACAACGGTACCTTTATACCATCTGCCTCCAGCAGCTCTGTTTCTGAATCTTCACCTTCCTATAAAGACAAGAATTTACAAGGTTAAAGGGATGACTTGAGGCTGCAGGCCAGCTATCAGACTGAAGCGCGATGCAGAGTGATGTGCTCTTGCTTGAGACACAAAATCCAATTTTGGACAGACAGCTATCTAATGGACTCAAGGTACACCCCACATGCCTGATACAAAACAACTTCTGGAACACACAACAGCCAGAATCCCTGGAAATGGTAGATTCACTAAACCCATGAAAAACTGGGAGAGGACAGTAACACTGGTTCTACAAATCACACTCACTACAACCAAAAGGAGAAGATTCTATGCTGAAGGAAGAGACTTTATGTCAGGATAGAGCTTCCATGGACAATATCTCACCCGACTTGGTCATTTTACACACAAGTCCAGAAAGCAGATTAAGCATCACAGGCAAACTCAATGTCTATATTTCAAAAGGGCTTGGACAGTGATTGGGGAGCAGAATCACGGCAGTGTTGTTCTCCGTCTCTGTCCCAGCAGGACAGATACTAAACTGCCGCATTCTAACAGTCACATCCGGAGGTCAGCAGACTGGGTGGGGGATTGAATCGGAGACATTGGATCCATTGGGCTCAGTGTCACAGGGGTCAGTGTCTTGACTCACGAGATCTGCTACAGAGTAGAATAAAATATCTTGAGCAGATTAACACTCCATCCCTTCCACCTCCTAGCCCTTCTATGTCTGACTCTATCATGTAGTCCATGTGTATCACAGAATTGAGAAATATTGTTGAGCAACACTCCTGTACTAAAGGAGCAATGAGTGACAGTAACCAAGTTCACACTTGCTAATGTGAAAGGTTTCTTTTCAGTCTGTAAATTTAGTTTAAGCTCTTCAGGCACCACCAATATCAGTTCTCCTTTTGGTAGAAACTCCCCTCACAGTGTTCATGAATTTCAAGCACAACTCTTCAATGCAGCTTTAAAGTAAAGTAGAATCGTGCAAAGTGTGTGAGTAATGTCCTCATTGGATAAAGATAAATATTTACATTTCCCGATTTTCACCTCTGTCTCCAGAAACATCTTTCCCAGTCCAGTTCTATGGGCCCTGACACCTGGTGCATATACACCAGAGGAGAATCAGCTTTCTCAGGCAGTCTCACATAAACCCAAACAGATGGATCTCCCTTTTTCAATACATTCAACAGGCTGTATTGAACAAGCGCAGACAGCAATGTCATGGCCTTCTCATTGCTGATCCTGGGATCTGAGGGAAAAAAGGGATATATTTTTGGGAGGATTTACTCTCACTTGTCACTTACCAGTGGACTGCTGCTTTCGTCTTCCTCCTCAAGCTCATCTGCCTCCTCCATTCTGCTGATATCATCATCACCATATCCAGCAGATACCAGTCCCCCTTTCGTGCCTGACACACAGAGAACAGAGTCAACAGTAACAGTGCTGTACCCACTAGCACAGCATCCCAGTGAGAGACAGTGACAGCCCTGTACCCACCAATACAGTACCCCAACATTATACAGTGACAGACCTGTCCCCACCAATATGGTTTCCCAGTGTTATACAGTAACAGACCTATCCCCGCCAGATTTGTACCCATGTTACACAGTAACAGACCTGTCCCCACAACTACTGTGCCCGTGTTATACAGTAAGAAGTCTCACAAAATTAGGTTAAAGTCCAACAGGTTTATTTGGATACACAAGCTTTCGGAGTGCTGCTCCTTCATCATGTGTGCCCACCCCAGTCCAACGCTGGCATCGCCACATTATGGCTACCATGTTATACAGTAACAGACCCATACCCACCAGTACTGTACTCCAGTGTTATACAATGACAGACCTGTACCATCCAGTACTGTACCCCAGTGTTACACAGTGACAGACCCGTAACCACCAGTACTATACCTCAGTGTTACACAGTGACAGACCCGTCACCACCAGTACTGTACCCCAGTGTTATACAGTGACAGACCTGTATCCACCAGTACTGTACCTGTGTTATTCAGTGACAGACCTGCACCCGCCAGCACTGTACCCCAGTGTTATACAGTGACAGACCGCTACCCACCAGTACTGCACCCAGGTTATACAGTGACAGACCTGTACCAACAGTACTGTACCGTGTTATATAGTGATAAACCTGTACCCACCAGTACTGTACCCCAGTGTTATACAATGACAGACCTGTACCATCCAGTACTGTATCTCAGTGTTGCACAGTGACAAACCTGAACCCACCACTACTGTACCCCAGTATTATAAAGTGACAGACCCGTACCCACCAGTACCGTATCCCAGTGTTATACAGTGACAGACCTGTATCCACCAGTACCATATTATACAGTGACAGACCTGTACCCACCAGTACTGTACCCCAGTGTTATACAGTGACAGACCTGTAACCACAAGTACTGTACCCCAGTGTTATACAGTGACAGACCTGTACCTACCAACACTGTACCCCAGTGTTACACAGTGACAGACCTGTACCCACCAGTACTGTACCCGTGTTATACAGTGACAGACCTGTATCCACTAGTACTGTACCCCAGTGTTACACAGTGACAGACCTGTACCCACCAGTACTGTACCCGTGTTATACAGTGACAGACCTGTATCCACTAGTACTGTACCCCAGTGTTATACAGTGACAGACCTGTACCTCCATTGGAATGATGTGGAGATGCCGGCGTTGGACTGGGGTAAACACACTAAGAGTTTTGGACGGGAGATTTCCACTCCATCTTACGAAGGAGCAGCGCTCCGAAAGCTAATGGTATTTGCTACCAAATAAACCTGTTAGACTTTAACCTGGTGTTGTTAAAACTCTTACTCCATTGGAATATCAGGCCGCGGCCTGGTTAGGATTCATTCTGATGCAAGGCTATTGATGCCCTCCCCTGAGTGAGAGTAGTGCTGAATCCACGAGGCTAACCTGTCTCGGTGTCGGTTTCCGAGTCGGAGTCTCCGGCATAAGCAGTGAGGGTGAAGAGAACATTCCGCTTGGCGGCCATGTTGGGGCGCACTCTGATCGCATCACGGGCAGACATTGCGCGTGCGTGTCACCCGGCTGACGCATAAAGAAAGCGTCACCGTGCGCTGACATTAGCAGCGCGGCCCCTGGCCGGTCCGGAGCCGCCATGGCCTCTGGCCCGCGGGACCGGCTCTGCTCGACCCTCTCACAGGTGTTCGGCTTCCAGTCATTCCGGTCGGAGCGGCAGGAAAGTGCGGTGAGGGCGGTGTTGAGAGGTGAGAGACACCGGAATGGAGGCCCCCCCCCCCGTCCACAAGTTGGGACCCTCGCCCATCGAGTCCACCACAGGGGCCACTCATTACAGGAGTTGGGGCTGGGGCTGGGTCTGATCCATAATACTGAGGGTAGCTGTGAGGAATCAGGGACAGCGCTGGTGGCTGGAACTTTTGTCAGTGTTGACATCAGTGTCCACATCATGGCTGGAACTTTGTCAGTGTTGACACTGATTTGATTTATTACTGGATGATTTTTTAAAAATCCATTCCGAAGTCTGACAGCAGCAGGGAAGAAGCTGTTCATGAGTCGGTTGGTATGTGACCTCGGACTCTTGTATCATTTTCCTGACGGTAGAAGGTGGAAGAGAGAATGTCCGGGGTGCGTGGGGTCCTTAATTATGCTGGCTGCTTTGCCGAGGCAACGGGAAGTGTAGACAGAATCAATGGATGGGAGGCTGGTTTGAATGATGGATTGGGTTACATTCATGACCTTTTGTAATGTATTGGGCAGGGTAGGAATCATACCAAGTTGTGATACAACCAGAAAGAATGCTTTCTATGGTGCATCTGTAAAAGTTGGTGAGAGTCGTAGCTGACATGCCAAATTCCCTTTAGTCTTCTGAGAAAGTAGAGGTGTTGGTGGGCTTTCTTAACTATAGTGTTGGCATGTGGGGGTGGGGTACAGGTTTGTCACTAAACTGCTGGGGTACTGTATTGATGGGTATAGAAAGGTATTACTTGAGAAAGGATATACTGGCCCTGGAGGGGTGCAGAGGAGATTCACTAGGTTGATTCCAGAGTTTGGGGGGGGGGGTTGGCTTATGAGGAGAGACTGAATAGACTGGGGCTATACTCATTGGAATTCAGAAGAATGAGGGGAAATCTGATAGAAACGTATAAGATTATGAAGGGAATAGATAAGATGGAAGCAGGGAAGTTGTTTCCACTGGTGGGTAAAACTAGAACTAGGGGGCATGGTCTCAAAATAAGGGGGAGCAGATTTAGGACTGAGTTGAGAAGGAACTTCTTCACACAGGGTTGTGAATCTGTGGAATTCCCTGCCCAGTGAAGCAATTGAGGCTACCTCATTGAATGTTTTTAAGGCAAGGATAGATAAATTTTTGAACAGTAAAGGAATTAAGGGTTATGGTGAGTGGGTGGGTAAGTGGAGCTGAGACCACGAAAAGATCAGCCATGATCTTATTGAATGGCGGAGCAGGCTCGAGGGGCCAGATGGCCTATCTCCTCCTCCAAGTTCTTATGTATGTCACAGTATAACATTGGGATGCAGTACTGCTGATGGTATAGGTCTGTCTCTATATAAATGTGGCATACACTGATGGGTAGAGAACTGAGGCTGTATAACACTGGAGTAAATGATGATGGGTATAAATATGTCAGTAAATTTGGATACAGTATTGGTGGGCATGTGTATTGTCACTGAATACTTGGCACCGTGGCACAGTGGTTAGCACTGCTGCCTCACAGTGTCAGGGACCTGGGTTCGATCCCTGGCTTGAATCACTGTCTATGCAGAGTTTGCATGTCCTCCCCGTGTCTGCATGGGTATCCTCCCGCAGTCTGAAAGACATGCTGGTTAGGTGCATTGGCCATGCAAAATTCTCCCTCCGTGTACCCGAACAGGCTTTGAAGTATAGTGACTAGGGGATTTTCACAGTAACTTCAGTGCAGTATTAGTGTAAGCCTACTTGTGACACTAATAAATAAACTAAATAAAAGTATTGAAGTGCAATACTGTTGGGCCTGGGTCTCCCTTTGTAAAACATTGGGGTGTGGTACTGGTGAGTACAGGTCTGTCACTGTATCACAAAAAAAAGATAGAAAACAGGGAACGATAGGCCCGTTAGCTTGATGTCTGTCGTGGAGAAAGTGTTAGAATTGATCATTAAGGTGTTTGTAGCTGAACACTTGGAGAAACTCATGGTAAACATGGTTTTATCAAAGGAAAATCATATTTAAACAATTTTGTTTTTGAATGAGTAACCTGTGCAGAAAAGGAAACCTATGGACGTGCTGTACTTGGATTTCCAGAAGGTGTTTGATAAGGTGCCACACAAAAGATTATTATGGAAAATAGAAGCTTGTGGCGTAGGGATAACATATCACCATGGATAGAAGATTGGCTGTCTAATAGGAAATACGGTATGCATAAATGTGTCTTTTCCTGATTGGCATGATGTGACGAGTGGAGTTTGCAGGGGTCTGTGCTGGAGCCTCAGCTTTTTTAAAACTTGCATCAAAGAATTTGAAAAGGGGATCAAAGGCATGGTAATGAAATTTGTAGACAACAAAGAAAGGTAGGAAAGTATGTTGTGAAGAGGACGGAAGGAATTTGCAGATGGACTAGATAGTGGGCAAAAAATTGGCAGATGGAGTATAATGTGGGAAAATGTTCACTTTGGCAGGAAGTATAAAAAGTATAAATATTACTTAAACAGAGAATGACTGCAGATTTCCAAGGTACAGAGGGATCTGGGTGTTTTAGTGTATGAGTGATAAACAATTAGTATGCAGATACAGCAAGTAATCAAGAAGGCTAATGGAATGCTATCCTTTGTTATAAGAGGCATAATTAAGAACCTCACACATCCCGGCCGGACATTCTCTGTTCCACCTTCAGTCGGGAAAAAGATACAAAAGTCTGAGGTCACATACCAACCGACTTGAGAACAGCTTTTTCCCTGCTGCCATCAGACTTTTGGATGGACCTACCTTGCTCTAAGTTGATCTCTCTCTACATCCTAGCTATGACTGTAATACTACATTCTGCATTCTCTTTTTCCTTCTCTATGAACGGTATGCGGTGTCTGTATAGCGCGCAAGAAACAATACTTTTCGCTGTATACTAATACATGTGACAAATCAAAATGAAAGCAGTACAGCTATAGAACTAAAAACAAATGACTGTGGATGCTGGAATCAAACAAAATGCTGGAAAATCTCAGCAGGTCTGACAGCGTCTGTGGAGAGAGAACCGAGCTAACGTTTCAAGTCTGGATGACCCTTTGTTAGAGCTGATAGCTCAGAGATTAAAATCTGAATTCATAGCCAAGATAATTCAGTTCGACATGTGATTTTTGTTGAATTGGGGAAACCCAAGGGCTATGGACAGCATGGGCTGTCTGACCAGTGACTCAGCCCTGATACCCCAACTATAGAAGCTCATGAACCTAGCCCTGTTTATACTTCCATTTCTTATTCATGGGTTCATCATCTTTGACTCTTGTGTGGGTCCTCTAACACTCTTCGTGTATAAATTCTCAATCAGGATATAAGAACTTGAGATATCTGCAGGTCACAGGGGAGATGAATTTAATTTAATATTTCACCTGAACCTCCATGCTGTAAATCCATACCATTCAAGAGATAAGTTTGGAAACCCATTGATGAGGGCACTACTAAAGTTGAAGGGAGGACAAAAGGCAAGATAAATCATGTAATGATACAAGGACAGCAAGCTTGTCTGGATTACAGGGAGGCAAGAGGGAGGGGAAGAATTCTGTAATTATTTGGAACAATGATTCGGAGGAGTGGGCTGATCAGGATTTCAATTCACAGTATCAAACACCCTTGGCTAGTGAGAAGAGACTGGCTTTCTCCAATTACATTAACCTACACACACTACAGTTAATACACAAACACCACTTAGAGGAAATTAACCCTGTGGTATCAATCCACCTTCTCTTGGAAGAGAATAGATCATATGTCTTTGTTAGAATCATAGAGACCCTACAGTGCAGAAAGAGGCCATTTGGCCCATCGAGTCTGCACCGGCCACAATCCCACCCAGGCCCTACCCCCATGTCCCTACATATTTCACCCGCTAATCCCTCTAATCTAACCATCTCAGGACATTGAGGGGCAATTTAGCATAGCCAATCAACCTAACCCACACATCCTTGGACTGTGGGAGGAAACCCACGCAGACACTGGGAGAATGTGCAAACTCCACACAGACAGTGACCCAAGCCGGGAATTGAACCCAGGTCCCTGGAGCTGTGAAGCAGCAGTGCTAACCACCGTGCTACCGTGCCGCCAGAAGGTGACAGCCACAGATTATAGTTACACAGAGTTTATGTCACAGAAACAGGCCTTTCAGCCTGACCAGTTCATTTTGTTGTTTGTGCTTTATGTGAGCCTCCTCCATCTTTCCTCATCTAAATCGACCACTGTAACCATCTAATTATTATCTCCTTCTGCATATACCAGTCTACCTTCCCTTTGCTGCATGTATACTGTTCACTTCAACCACTCCCTGTGGTAACAAGTTCTACATTCTCACCATTCTTTGGGTAAAGAAGTTTCTTCTTTATTTCCTCTTGGATGTTGAAGGTGTATTGTAAAAATTCTCACTCAAAATTTAAAATCCTGCTTAGTTTAGTTACAATCTGCAATGTAGTACCAATATTTATATTGCACCATATCACACGGAAAGCAGTTGACACACAATTGCAAAGATTGTAAATTTAGGCACACGTGACAACCATTCTTCAGTAGCTGGATGAGCTCTCTTGGACAGTGTTCAGCTAGAGGAAGACGATTGTGCTGTGTCTTCAGTCCCCATCTGAATCAGTGTCTAGCTGTACCTCTGGCTGTAGCTCCCAACCATTACTTCAACCTTCGGCTAAAACTATTTTGTCAATATTGTCGTCGTGAATGAATCACAACTTCCTGTAATCAGCATGGACAGAGCTTGTGGCCATTCACACTGATGTGGAGATGCCGGCGTTGGACTGGGGTAAACACAGTAAGGGTTTTAACAACACCAGGTTAAAGTCCAACAGGTTTATTTGGTAGCAAATGCCATTAGCTTTCGGAGCGCTGCTCCTTCGTCAGATGGAGTGGAAATCCGCGCTCAAACAGGGCACAGAGACACAAAATCAAGTTACAGAATACTGATTAGAATGCGAATCTTTACAGCTAATCAAGTCTTAAAGGTACAGACAATGTGAGTGGAGGGAGCATTAGGCACAGGTTAAAGAAATGTGTATTGTCTCCAGACAGGACAGCCAGTGAGATTCTGCAAGTCCAGAAGGCAAGCTGTGGGGGCTACCAATAGTGTGACATGAACCCAAGATCTTGGCCTTGTTTGTGAGCAGATTTCCACTCCATCTGACGAAGGAGCAGGGCTCCGAAAGCTAATGGCATTTGCTACCAAATAAACCTGTTGGACTTTAACCTGGTGTTGTTAAAACTCTTACTGCATTCGCACTGAACCAGTCCTTTACCAAACTTGTGATTCTCTTTGAGTTTAACAGAGTATCCATCACTGAGACCACTTATGTGTACATCTGCATTGTTAGCTCCAGTTCTCTTCTTTGCTAACCCTTGTCCATGCCTTTGTCATCTCCATGCTCTTCTATTCCAATGTTATCCTCGTGGCCTTTCATCCCCAAGTCCAAAAAGCTTCTACGTCAAGCATTTTTCCCTACTTTCCTGTCCTGTTTGTCTTTCACCCTGCCTGCACTGATCTGTGTTGACTACCTGTCTCCCACAGCATCGTATTTAAAACCCATGTTCTCCTCCATGCTTTTCTCCTCCGCCTTGCCTCGTACTGCAGTCTTTAGCAGATCACGGCCCCCTCGCAAATGCTCTATTTCTCTGACTGCATCCATCTGTATGTTTGTGTTCCCCACACTCTTGGCCCAGATCTCTGAAGGTCCCTTCATAGATTTCTCTGCTTCCTCCACTTTATTAAAAATGTACTTTTTCAGCTTTCGGTCATCCTCCTAATGTGTGACATTTCCTTCTCGCCTGTTTGTGAAGCGCTTTGTGATGTTTGTGTTAAAGGTGCTGAACAAAGGTTTTGTTGAAAGCCTTCATGAGAGCTAACCAAACCAAGCTAAATGTATAAACCACGTTAGAAACCAATAACCTCTAGTATAGCACTGAGGCATGCAGACTAAAATGGCCCAGCTTGGCTTCTTGATCTGTTCTGTGTTAGACCTCGGGATGGGAGCAGTTAAAGTGCTGCATATGTTCTGAGCATTATTTGATGGAGGACAATCAGACAGGTTTCTGCTCCTACATTGCAACAGTGATTACACTTCAAAGTACTTAATTGGCTGTAAAGTGCTTTGAGACATCTTAAGGTCATGAAAGATAGTTTAAAAATACGGTCTTTTTCTTTCTTCTGTTGCCGTAATGGGTGAGAGAACATCAGGTATGGGCAGAACAAAGCTCTGCATGATGCTTGCTGCAGTTGAAGAGCCAAATTGCATTTATTGTCCAGACCCTCTTGTGAAAGTGCTACAGGCCAGTAGGTACCTGTACAACTTGAGACTAAAGGTGCTAAAATAAATGCTACAGCCTGTAGTGTAGTCCAGCTAAGGTCAACTAACTCAACAAAGACTAAGGCCAGAATTTTACTGGCCCACCCACCACGGGAATCAGAGTGGGCGAGGGGCGGCCCATGGAAAGGTCCGTTGACCTCGGGCAGGATTTTATGGTGTCGGGATGAACGAGGCTGTTAAATCCCACCCAAAATGTCAGAACTGGAGGATTTTTCAGTCCCTATGGAAATGACATAAAACTTGCAGTGTAGCTTTTATGAGCTGAATCAATGTATCTTTTTATTCAACAGTGAATAGTACTGGGCTACAGCGAGCGTTTGAACTTGACCGTGTCCAAGAACTAATTGTACAAATGACCTGAATACAAGTTAAATGTTGAAATTCTTTCCCCCAGAAATCTGTAGAAGGTCTCTTGAGCATATTCAAGATTGTGATCGCTAGATCTTGAGGGAAATGGGAATTGGGTGCTAAAGTGGAGCTGAGGTAGAAAATCAACCATAATCTTGGATAGTAGAGCAGACTCTGTCTGCTATTCCTGCAGTAAGAGTTTTAACAACACCAGGTTAAAGTCCAACAGGTTTATTTGGTAGCAAATGCCATTAGCTTTCGGAGTTCATGACCTATTCCTGCTCCAGTTTTTTACTGATGATAATTTAATCAGTTACAGCAGATGTGAGGCTAACAAAAGCAAACATAATTTTCTGACAGAACTTTTTAATGCACCTTTTGAGACCTTGTGTATTTTAATTAATCTTTGTTTTGAATGACAATAATCTCTGTTCAGTGAATTAGGTAGTTTAGCAGAAACTGTTCAATCTAAACGTCTTCTTTGGGGGCAATAATGTCCACTCGTCGAAAATCCTATTAAATTTGCAATTTTAGTTATTTACAATTGATGGCCTCATTTTAGGCCCATAGATTTTTGTGTTTCCATGCTTGCTATTGATTCCTGAAACAGTTCATGATTATTACAAGAACGTTGTTGATTTACAGACTTGCACATTTGCTGAGTATGTAAATCTGAAATTATTAGTTGAAAGTTTAGTTTGTTTATTAATATCACAAGTAGGCGTACATTACACTGTGGTGAAGTTACTGTGAAAATCCCCTAGCAGCATATTTGTGTGTTTAAAACCTATTTAATAAATTCTGCAATACCTTCCTTTGTATATTTCAAACAGAATTATCCACTCCGATTTCAACTTTTTGAAACTCTTGCCTGCTCAGTGTCTAGTTTACAGGACTGGGGTGCAGATTGTGCTACACTCGCTGGATGTTTACCTGCATAGGCTGATGGCTGTCAAACTCCCACGTGCTACTGTGTTCAGCAGCTGCAGGGTGATTCCTTTATCACAGCTGTTACCTACAGCCGCACTGCTGTCTCCCCCTGTGCAGCACTTAACTTCATGGTATTTTGATCTGGATGCTGTGTGATGTGGCTCTCAAACTCCTCATGGGGAACTTCCCGCGTGTGCCTTGTGTGGTGCCATCTACAATGCAAGGCAGCCTTCTGTAAGACTTTCTTGTTGTATCACAGCTTGGTATAGCTCCTGCTCTTCCCCAGACCGCAAGAAACTACAAAAGGTCGTGAATGTAGCCCAATCCATCACGCAAACCAGCCTCCCATCCGTTGACTCTGTCTACACTTCCCGCTGCCTCGGCAAAGCAGCCAGCATAATTAAGGACCCCACGCACTCCGGATGTTCTCTCTTCCGTTGGGAAAAAGATACGAAAGTCTGAGGTCACGTGCTAACCGACCCGAGAACAACTTCTTCCCTGTTGCTGTCAGACTTTTGAATGGACTTATCTTGCATTAAGTTGATCTTTCTCTACACCCTAGCTATGACTGTAACACATTCTGTACTCTCTCGTTTCCTTCTCTATGAACGGTATGCTCTGTCTGTATAACGTGAAAGAAACAATACTTTTCACTATACTAATACATGTGGCAATAATAAATCAAAAGATGATGGTTTATGCCTTGTTGATCAAATCTATGTAAAGCAACACTGGTGTAGCTCAGGAGCCCCACTCCAGCATGGACGGCGGTCTCTGCTGCTTTTGTTTCAAGGGGAGACAGTGGGCTGAGGAGGTGTACAATTCACAGGCCTCTGTTTTCCCTTTTTCCCTGGGCCCTCAACTCAGCTAGCTGAGTTTTCATTTCTTCTCAACTCTTCCAGTGCCCCTGCAGTCAGTCTGTAGAGGTCAGGCTGCCAA
This sequence comes from Mustelus asterias, assembly GCF_964213995.1. Classification (NCBI taxonomy): domain Eukaryota; kingdom Metazoa; phylum Chordata; class Chondrichthyes; order Carcharhiniformes; family Triakidae; genus Mustelus; species Mustelus asterias. The sequence continues at coordinate 57,206,590 of NC_135812.1, read as the reverse complement.
TGACTGTCTCCCAGTTGCCAGAGTCCACTCGCCTATCTCTCGCAGGTATCCTTGTGGTGGGGGTAAAAACAGCAGATCTTTGGATATGAATGAAGTTTCTTCGTTCATGTAGCTCAGGCGCCCCACTTTAGCATGGGGCTCTAAATATGTGGGGTTACGGGGATAGGATCTGGATGGGATTGTTGTTGGTGCAGGCTCAATGGCCAGATGACCACCTTCTGCGCTGTGATTCACACCTCGCTGTGGTGCACACCGAGGAGTGATCTATATCACAATTGGCGGTGTGGTAGCTGTTTGTGTTTAGAATGCTGTTCAAGGAGTCATGCTAGTTTCTTCATTCATGGCAGAATTTTGTCCTCGTCAGCATTAGCCATACTGCCTTCCAAATAACTGACTGTTAAGCCAGTGATGTTAAAACTGAGTGTATGCTGATGGAATTTGCACATGGCAGGACCTCTAAATTGGTGACCTTTTCCTGCCAAGGATGTGTCTCAGACATCAGAGATGGAAACTGTTCAGCCTTTTCTCCTGCCTAGTGTAAAGTCTTCTCACTCAAATCTCTTGTAATTAATGAGAGCGGGTGCTTGGATTCAGTGACCAGTTCCATCACAATGATTTTAGGCTCAAAACATTTTTTGCTTTTTCTTCCCATATCTTGAGGATGCTGCATTATAGATGGTGTCTTGAAGTATTTTCCATTTCACTTCCATACCATGTGGAATGCTGGAGAATGCCTGTCAATCAAGTCGAGCAGCTGTCGGTTTTTATTTGGGAGGCAGTATGGCTAATGATATGAGGACAACATTTATGCCATAAATGAAGAAACTTGGTTCATGGCAAACTATCAACGGCACGGTGGCACAGTGGTTGGCACTGCTGCCTCACAGCGCCATGGACCCGGGTTCAGTTCCGGCCTTGGACTGTGTGGAGTTTGCACATTCTCCCCGCGTCTGCGTAGGTTTCCTCCCACAGTCCAAAGATGTGCGGCTTAGGCTGATTGGCCATGCTAAATTGTCCCTTAGTGTCAGGGGGCTAGCAGGGTAAATATGTGGGGTTACAGGGATAGGATCTGGATGGGATTGTTGTTGGTGCAGGCTCAATGGCCAGATGACCACCTTCTGCGCTGTGATTCACACCTCGCTGTGGTGCACACCGAGGAGTGATCTATATCACAATTGGCGGTGTGGTAGCTGTTTGTGTTTAGAATGCTGTTCAAGGAGTCACATCTGGTGATCAGGTCCAGCTCATGCCAACACCCTGATCTTGGATTTCTCCAGGGTTCCTTGTGGCATGATTTGTTCTGAAAAAGCTGTTTATACAAAACTCATGATAACAACAAATCTCAAGTAGACTGTCCTTATTAATCTCTCCCAGCCTATGATGTGTGAGGCAGGAAGGGAATGCCTCACGGTCTGCACCCATTCTGGTGTTGAAATCCCCCAGTAGGTCAAGCTGTTCTGACTTGGGGATTTTGCTGATAGGAACACCTGATGAAGGAGCAGCGCTCTGAAAGCTCGTGCTACCAAATAAACCTGTTGGACTCTAACCTGGTGTTGTGAGACTAACTGTGCCTACCCCAGTCCAATGCTAGCAACTCCACATCATAGAAAGAATCATAGAAACCCTACAGTGCAGAAGGAGGCCATTCGGCCCATCGAGTCTGCACCGACCACAATCCCACCCAGGCCCTACCCCCACATATTTTACCCACTTATCCCTCTAACCTACACATCCCAGGACTCTAAGGGGCAATTTTTTTAAACCTGGCCAATCAACCTAACCCGCACATCTTTGGACTGTGGGAGGAAACCGGAGCACCCGGAGGAAACCCAAGCAGACATGAGGAGAATGTACAAACTCCACACAGACAGTGACCTGAGCCGGGAATCGAACCCGGGACCCTGGAGCTGTGAAGCAGCAGTGCTAGCCACTGTGCCGCCCTCATGTCCTTATTATAGAAAACAGCATTGGAGTGCAGATATTGATAAGGTTAACTGGCCCTGTTTGAGTTGAGGTGTGGATGGAGAGAACACATTTTAAACCTTTTGTGGGGAGTTCTATCATCATATAGAGTATACAGGGCACAAACCTGGGCAAAATGTATGGAGACCCTGGACTCCCCAAATGTTAGGGCCCCCTTCTTGACATCCCTGGTTAAATCCAAAAGGAGTTTTAAAGTTTATTAGTGTCACAAGTAGGCTTATATTAATGCTGAATTTTGTGTGAAAATCCCCTGGCCACCACACTCCGGCACCTATTCGGGTACACCGAGGGAGAATTTAGCGTGGCCAATGCTCCTAACCAGCACGTCTTTTGGACTGGGAAGAAATCGGAGCACCCAGTGGAAACCCACACAGACATGGGGAGAACATGCAGACTCAGCAGAGACAGTGATTCAAGCCAGAATCGAACATGTCCCTGGTGTTGTGAGGCAGCAGTGCTAACCATTGTGCCACCCAAGAATGTGAAGCACCCCATTTAGCAGTGGCTTGGATGCCGGAGTTGCCGGAAGGATGACTGATTTAGACATCAGTCTCCCTTTGGCCTCCACTCCAGATTTTTTTGTCAGTTTTACTCCATTCGCTTCCAACTTTCCTGACATGTCCACAAGGCAGTGTGGCTACCTGCTCATAGCTGGGACTTTGGTTTGAGGGTATCAGGACATTTCCACATGCTGGTGGGCCTCATACTGCATGTCTGGGGGCCAAACCTCCTCTGATGCTTTAACCTCGGGCTGAGGCAGGAGAGGCTTGTGTGTGTCACCACGAGGAGGCTCATCTGAGGACCTGCCAATGGAGAGGCTGTGCAGCGATATGGGGGAGACTTAACACGTTTGGCTCTCTTTTTTGCATTGGTGCATGTGGTGAAGGCTGCAAAAAGATAAACTAGCACAGAAAAGCAGAAAGAAGAGATTTAAAAATGCTACGTGGTGCAGTCTACATGTTTCTGCAGAGCACATAAATAAAGTCCCAAGGCCTGAAGGAAGGTTGACTCCAGGCACCAGAGGAAAATACTTTTATACCGCTTCTCATGATCACCTGATATCTCAAAGCATTTGACAGCCACTGAGGTGCTTTTGAAAAATAATCAGTAGGGCTGGCATGGTGGCACAGTGGTTAGCATTGCTGCCTCAAGTGCCAGGGGCCCAGGTTCAATTCTAGCCTTGAGTGACTTTGTGTGGAGTTTGCATGTTCTCCCTGTGTCTGTGTGGACTTCCTTTGATGGGCAAAGGGATCTAGGTGTACAGGTACACAGGTCGCTGAAAGTGGCAATGCAGGTAGAGAAGGTAGTCAAGAAGGCATACGGCATGCTTGCCTTCATCAGCCGGTTGAGTTTAAAAATTGGCAAGTCATGTTGCAGCTTTATAGAACCTTAGTTATGCTGCATTGGAATATAGTGTTCAATTCTGGTCGCCACACTACCAGAAGGATGTAGAGGCTTTGGAGAGGGTACAGAAAAGATTTACGAGGATGTTGCCTGGTATGCAGGGCATTAGCTATGAGGAGAGGTTGGAGAAACTTGGTTTATTCTCCATGGAACGACGGAGGTTGAGGGGCAACCTGATAGAAGTCTACAAGATTATGAGGAGCATGGACACAATGGATAGCCAGAAGCTTTTTCCCAGGGTGGAAGAGTATTTTCCAGGGGGCACAGGTTTAAGGTGTGAGTGGCAAAGTTTAAACGAGATGTACGAGGCAGATTTTTTACAGAGTAGTGGTTGCCTGGAACTTGTTGCCAGGGGAGGTAGTGGAAGTGGATATGGTAGTGACTTTTAAGGGGCGTCTTGACAAATACATGAATAGGATGGGAATGGAGGGATATGGTCCCCGGGGTTTTAGTTCAGTCAGGCAGCATGGTCGGTGCAGGCTTGGGGGGCCGAAGGGCCTGTTCCTGTGCTATAATTTTCTTTGTTCCTCTAGGTGCTCCAGTTTCATAGAAACATAGAAAACTACAGCACAAAACAGGCCCTTCGGCCCCACAAGTTGTGCCGAACATATCCCTACCTTTTAGGCCTACCTATAACCCTCCATTCTATTAAGTCCCATGTACTCATCCAGGAGTCTCTTAAAAGACCCTATTGAGTTTGCCTCCACCACCACTGACGGCAGCCGATTCCACTCGCCCACCACCCTCTGTGTGAAAAACTTCCCCCTAACATTTCCCCTGTACCTACCCCCCCCCCCCCCAGCACCTTAAACCTGTGTCCTCTCGTAGCAGCCATTTCCACTCTGGGAAAAAGCCTCAGAGTCCACCCGATCTATGCCTCTCAACATCTTATATTCCTCTATTAGGTCTCCTCTCATCCTACATCTCTCCAAGGAGAAAAGACCGAGCTCCCTCAGCCTATCCTCATAAGGCATGCCACTCAATCCAGGCAACATCCTTGTAAATCGCCTCTGCACCCTTTCAATCTTTTCCATATCCTTCCTGTAATGAGGCGACCAGAACTGAGCACAGTACTCCAAGTGGGGTCTGACGAGGGTCTTGTATAGCTGCATCATTATCCCCGGACTCCTGAACTCAATCCCTCGATTGATTAAGGCCAGCACACCATACGCCTTCTTAACCACCTCCCCCACCTGCAGGGCCGATTTTAGAGTCCTATGGACCCGGATCCCAAGGTCCTTCTGATCCTCTACAGTACTAAGAGTCTTTCCCTTTATATTGTACTCCTTCATCCCATTTGACCTGCCAAAATGGACCACTACGCATTTATTTGGGTTGAAGTCCACGTGTCACTTCTCCGCCCAGTCTTGCATCCTATCTATGTCCCTCTGTAACTTCTGACATCCCTCCAGACTATCCACAACCTCACCAACCTTCGTGTCGTCGGCAAACTTACCAACCCATCCCTCCACTTCCTCATCCAGATCATTTATGAAAATGACAAACAGTCCAAAGATGTGCAGGTTAGGTGGATTGGTCATGATAAATGTGTGGGGTTATAGGGATAGGACTCAGTCAGTGTAGACTAGATGGGCCAAATGTCCTCCTTCTGCACTGTAGGGATTGTACTTGTAATGTAGAAAAAATGGCAGCTAATTTGCACATAACAAGTTCCCACAAACAGCAGTATTATAATGACCAGATAATCTGTTGTAATCGTGATTGAGATATACTAACCATTCTGCCTTGCTCCTCTTCAAAATAGTGCCACGGGATTTTTCTACATTCACCTGAGTAAGCAGGTGGGGCCTAGGTTTAATGTCTTAACATTCTCCCTCAATATTACATTGGAGCGTCAGCCTTGACTTTTGCACAGAACGCAAAGATAATTAAAAACTTGGAAAATAATATGATTGCGCAGAGTCAACAGGGATTTATGAAAGCGAAATCATGTTTAAAAAAAACCTATTGGAGTTTTGTGAGGATGTTGCCTGTAGCATAGATAAAGGAGAACCAGTGGATTTGATTTGATTTATTATTGTCACATGTACTGTTTATTGGACTTTAACCTGGTGTTGTGAGACTTCTTACTGTATTGCACACTACACAGAGCATACTGTTCATAGAGAAGGAAAGGAGAGAGTGCAGAATGTAGTGTTAGTCATAGCTAGGATGTAGAGTGGGTGTGTTGTATTTGGATTTTCAGTAGGCTTTTGTTAAGATTCCACATGGGACATTAGTAAACAAAATTGGAGTACATGGGATTGGGAATAATATATTAGTATGGATTGTGAAGTATTTAACAGACAAAAAACCTATGTCAGACTCCTATTTATTGACTACAACTCAGCCTTCAACACTATTATTCCCACGAAACTCATCTCCAAACTCCATGGCCTGGGTCTTGGCTCCTCCCTCTGCGACTGGATCCTGAACTTCCTAACTCGCAGACCACAATCAGTAAGGATAGGCAGCACCTCCTTCACGATCATCCTCAACACCGGCGCCCCACAAGGCTGTGTTCTCAGCCCCCTACCATACTCCTTATACACCTATGTGCGGCCAAATTCCCCTCCAATTCGATTTTCAAGTTTGCTAACGACACCACTGTAGTGGGTCGGAGCTCAAACAATGACAAGACAAAGTACAGGAATGAGATAGGAAATCTGGTGAACTGGTGCGGCAGCAATAATCTCTCCCTCAATGTCAACAAAATGAAGGAGATTGTCATCGACTTCAGGAAGTGAACAGGGACGAAGTAGAAAAGGTCGAGAGCTTCAAGTTTTTAGGTGTCTAGATCATCATCAACCTGTCCTGGTCCCCCCCATGCCGACACTATAGTTAAGAAAGCCCACCAACGCCTCTACTTTCTCAGAAGACTAAGGAAGTTTGGCATGTCAGCTCCGACTCACCAACATTTACAGATACAACCAGAAAGAATGTTTTCTATAGTGTATCACAGCTTGGTATGGCTCCTGCTCTGCCCAAGACTGCAAAGAACTACAAAAGGCCATGAATGTAGCCCAATCCATCACGCAAACCAGCCTCCCATCCATTGACTCTGTCTTCACTTCCCGCTGCCTCGGCAAAGCAGCCACCATAATTAAGGACCCCATGCACCCAGGACATTCTCTCTTCCACCTTCCTTCGGGAAAAAGATACAAAAGTCTGAGGTCACGTACCAACCGACTCGAGGACAGCTTCTTCCCTGCTGCTGTCAGACTTTTGAATGGACTTGCCTTGCATTAAGTTGATGCACACTAGCTATGACTGTAACACTACATTCTGCACTCTCTCGTTTCCTTCTCAATGAACGGTATGTTTTGTCTGTATAGCGTGCAAGAAACAATACTTTTCACTATGTTAATACATGTGACAATAATAAATCAAAAGCAGAGTAGGAATAAATGGGTCATTCTCAGGATGGCAGGCTGTTACTCATGGGCTACAATAAGGATCAGTGCTGGGGCCACAGCTGTTCACAATTTATAGAAATGATTTGGATGTGGAGATCAAATATAATATAATCCACATTTCTACCTAGTTTATAGGTAGAAATGTAGGTTGTAAGGAGGATACAAAGAAGCATCAAGGCAGTTTGAACAGGCTAAGTGAATGGGCAAGAACTATCCACTTTGATAGAGAAAAAATTAAGTTGGGTTATTTCTTAAATAGTAACATGTTGGGAAGTGTTGATGTCCAAAGGACCTGGTGTTCTTGTTTGAATCATTAAAAGCTAGCATGCAGGTGCAGTAAGCAATTAGGAAGGCAAACGGTATGCCGGCTTTTATTGCAAGAGGATTTGAGTGCAGGAGTACTGCAATTGTATAGCACCTTTAGTGAGACTGCACCTGAGGTATTTTGTATAGTTTTGGTCGTCTCATCCAAAGGAAGGATATACTTGCCATGGACAGAGTGCAAGCGGTTCACCAGACTAATCTCTAGGATGGCAGGATTGTCTCCTGAGGAGAAATTGAGGAAACTGGGCTGGTATTTTCTAGAGTTGTAGAGATGTGGATAGAATGTTTCCCCTGGCTAACGAGTGCTCTCTCCGCTCACGTTGTTTGTATCTTAAAGACTTGATTAGCTGTAAGTATTCGCATTCCAACCATTATTCATGTAAATTGAGTCTGTGTCTTTATATGCCCTGTTTGTGAACAGAATTCCCACTCACCTGAAGAAGGGGCTTGGAGCTCCGAAAGCTTGTGTGGCTTTTGCTACCAAATAAACCTGTTGGACTTTAACCTGGTGTTGTTAAACTTCTTACTGTGTTTACCCCAGTCCAAGGCCGGCATCTCCACATCATAACAAGTCTAGAACAGTAAGAAGTCTCACAACACCAGGTTAAAGTTCAACAGGTTTATTTGGTAGCACAATTTTTCGGAGTCTCAGGCTCCTTCATCAGGTGAGTGGGCGTTCTGTTCACAAACAGGGCATATACAGACACAAACTCAATTTACAAGGTAATGGTTGGAATTCAAGTCTTTACAGGTAATCAATACTTGAAGGTACAGACAATGTGAGTGGAGAGAGGGCCAAGCACAAGTTAAAGAGATGTGTATTGTCTCCAGCCAGGAGAGTTAGTGAGATTTTGTAAGCCCAGGCAAATCGTGGGGGTTACAGATAGCGTGACATGAACCCAAGATCCCGGTTGAGGCCGTCCTCATGTGTGCGGAACTTGGCCATCAGTTTCTGCTGAGCGATTGTGTGTTGTCATGTGTCATGAAGGCCGCCTTGAAGAACGCTTACCTGAAGATCAGAGGCTGATGCCCATGACTGCTGAAGTGTTCCCCAACTTGAAGGGAACAGTCCTGCCTGGTGATTGTTGAGCGGTGTTCATTCATCCGTTGTCGTAGCGTCTGCATGGTCTCCCCAATGTACCAATGAGTCTAGAACCAGAGGGCACAGTCTCACAATAAGGGGCAGGCCATTTAGGACTGAGGCGGGGAGGAATTTGTTCACTCTGAAGGTGGTGAATCTTTGGAATCTTTTCTACCACAGGAGGCTGTGGAGGCTTAATCATTGGGTATGTTCAAGACAGAGATTGATAGATTTCTGGATACTGGTGACATCATAGGGTATGGAGATAGCTCAGAAAAGTGCCATTGAGACAGATGATCAGCCATGGCTCGACGGCCTGAATGGCCTATTCCTATGCTCCTGTTCCAGGAACTGGGCTATAGGGGAGATTTGATGCCTCGTGCTGGAGGTACTGAGATACAGGGGTGATGGAGCATGGCAGAGGTGGGTGGAATATAGAGCAAAATTTTAACTCATCCAAACCCACTTCCACAGTTAAAATTGGGACATGCTTTTGCTACCTTCAGACTTGCCTAATCAAGTGGTCTCATGGCTGACCATCTTGGATCCTCAAACGTTTGAGTTCATTTCTAAATTCTGCTTCCCATAGTTTAACTTGTACCAAGTCCTGTGTGCTCATTTCCCCAGTGCGCACGGGCCTACATTGCCCGCCTGTCAGACAACACCTTGATTTTAATGTTCTCATCCTAGTCTTCAATTTTCTCCATGGGCTCAGCCCTTCAGTCCTCTGTAATTTCAATTAATTTTAATATACATTCCTCCTAATCCAGAGTCCTGGGCATCCCTGATTTTCTTTCCTCACCTTTTGATGACTCTGTCTTCAGCTACCCAGGCCTGTAGCTGGGCTGAGGATGAACTTGCTTCTGTTCTCTTTGCAGGCGACAAGGATGTCTTTATCTGCATGCCAACAGGAGCAGGGAAATCTCTGTGTTACCAGTTACCAGCTGTACTTGCTGAGGGTGTCACCATCGTGATCTCTCCATTGATTGCTCTTATTCAGGTGAGTTTAGGACTTGATGTTTCCCACCTTGTACCACTACGGGATGAGGTCCAGTTCAATGTGAACCATATTAATCTGACACACAAGCCTGACATCTCGTCCCCTTCCCAGAAATCCCAAACTGATTGCATTATTGTAGACCCACTGTAGATTTAAAAATGTACTGTTTGATGTCTGAGAATGGTTCCCTGCAGGCTACGCAGTGTTTAATGCCTGCCCATCATTGGTGGGATTTTCCTGCTGGATTGGGGAAAGGTCAGGGAGTCTGACTGGATGATTATCAAGCACCCATGATATCTACACCACTGGGTTTCTATGACTAAATCCCACCTGCCAGGTTTCAGCCACTACTCCCCACCTACTCCATCACCACCACCACCCACTGACAAAGTGTCCCTGATTTTATTTTGTCCAAGTTAATCGCCCTGGGGAGAGGGGCTGGTAGAAGTGAGTCTTGCTGTGAAACTTGAAGGTGAAAGTTGTTGTCTGACAGGATTCCTGCTCTTCCCTGTGTGAATAAAAAGCAGAATATTGTGGAGCTGTGTCAGCAGGGAAGGATGCAGGCGCTTGTGATTGTTAAACCTCTGAAAGTGAAATTTACCTTTTTTTATTTGACGTAATTGCTGCCTGTAAATTCCTGTTTAATCTGCATTAGTTTTGATTTGTGTTAAGGTAAAAGCTTGGCAGCGCTTCTCGGTCAGACTTGGTCTGTCCTGAGATTCGGGCTGGATTGCTACTCTCACCCTATCTCTGTAACCCTGTGTATTTTCCATGGCTAATTCCCCCTAACCTGGGGCACCCAGAGGAAACCCACGCAGACACGGAGAACGTGCAAACTCCACACAGTGACCCGAGGCTGGAAGCGAATCCAGGTCCCTGGTGCTGTAAGGCAGCAGTGATACTACTGTGCCACCGTGCTGTGCCTGAGGCAGTCCTGATGGTGTAATTTTCCAGAGTTCCTTTTCAACAGGCCAACTAACAACAGCCTGCTTTACAGTTTGGCCACTTCTGGTAAACGCCCACCTGTTTAGCATGTCCAAGCTATTCACACCACTTTCCAGGCCAGTTTGCAGAGTATATCCAAGAGTTCCTGTCTCTCTTTCTGACAAACAGAAACTGTTCTCTTCCTGAGAGTGATTTGTTTCTTCTCAAAAGTTCTCTGTGCCTCTGTCTTTATCTGCTTTGTCTTTGTATCTGCACCTGTCTTCACCCTCCACCTCCTCCGCTTATAGCTCCTCTTTGTGTCTGCAGCTCTGCTTCGTTAACTGAACACAGGGCTTTACAGGGAGTAACAGGATGAATGAACACAGTCCAGATTAAAGTTAACTGAACACAGGGCTCCACACTGTCTGTGTGGAGTTTGCACATTCTCCTCGTGTCTGCGTGGGTTTCCTCCGGGTGCTCCGGTTTCCTCCCACAGGCCAAAGATGTGTGGGTTAGGTTGATTGGCCAGGTTAAAAATTGCCCCTTAGAGTCCTGGGATGCGTAGGTTAGAGGGATTAGCGGGTAAATATGTGGGGGTAGGGCCTGGGTGGGATTATGGTCGGTGCAGACTCGATGGGCCGAATGGCCTCCTTCTGCACTGTAGGGTTTCTATGATTCTTTCTATGATTCTTTCATACCCGATGTCCTTTGTGTTGCTATTGCTCCCAGGTCAAGGGTCACCAGATCAGATGGACTAGTACTTACAATGCAAGGAAATTACAATTGATACAAACTCTTAAAAAGTCCTTTTCAGAATGTCTTTAAAACAATTACAGCTTCACAGACATTTTAAAGAAATTGCAAATTTTCCCTAGTGCATTCTTCTGGGTCAAAGATCTTGATGTGGAGATCTTCACAAGTGTATACAGTCTTTATTGTCTACAGGATTACCCTGCAGGGTATGTTCAATGTCTGTGGTTTGGTTGTGGGGAGGGGGTGGGGGGGGAGAGAATTATCCTGCAGGGTGTAATGTACCCAGAGAGGGAATTAGCCTGCAGGGTATAATGTGTTTAATGTATTGTCAGGATCCCAGATCAGAACCCCAAGTCGGACTAGATCTCACCAATGTTTCTATTTTGGCATAAATGTGAGTATAGGATGCTTCGCTCCAAGAGCAATTCCACTGATAAATTGGAGATCTTTTATCAAAATCATCTTTATTCATCACACATATAACTCAAAGCAGCTTAATTTTAACAATTGACAATAGTTAAGAATGAAAGGAAACCACTCTAATTTTTAATTTTCAGTTCCAAATAAGCAAATGGCCTCTTAGCCTTGAAGCTTTCAGAGAGGTTTTGATTTTCAGAGCAGCTTGCAGACTTCTAACTTTAAACCGCCTCAGCCAGAAACTGAACAGTAAGAAGTCTCAACACCAGATTAAAGTCCAACAGGTTTATTTGGTAGCACGAGCTTTCAGAGCGCTGCCCCTTCACCGGGTGAGTGAAGAGTTGGGTTCACAAACAGGGCATATATAGACACAAACTCAATTACAAGATAATGGTTGGAATGCAAGTCTTTATTATCAAGTCTTTACAGGCACAGACAATATGAGTGGAGAGAGGGTTAAGCACAGGTTAAAGAGGTGTGAATTGTCTCAAGCCAGGGCAGTTAGAGATTTTGCAAGCTTAGGAAAGTCGTGGGGATTACAGATAGTGTGACACGAGCCCAAGATCCCGGTTGAGGCCATCCTCGTGTGCAGAACTTGGCTATCAGTTTCTGCAGTAAGAAGTCTCACAACACCAGCTTAAAGTCCAACAGGTTTATTTGGTAGCAAAAGCCACTAGCTTTCGGAGCGCTGCTCCTTCATCAGGTAAGTGGGAGTTCTGTTCACAAACAGGGTATATAAAGACACAAACTCAATTTACAAAATAATGGTTGGAATGCGAGTCTTTACAGGTAATCAAGTCTTAAAGGTACAGACAATGTGAGTGGAGAAAGGGTTAAGCACAGGTTAAAGAGATGTATACTGCCTCCAGACAGGACAGTTAGTGAGCGTTTGCAAGTCGTGGGGGGGGTTACAGATAGTGTGACATGAACCCAAGATCCCGGTTGAGGCCGTCCTCATGTGTGTGGAACTTGGCTATCAGTCTCTGCTCAGCGACTCTGCGTTGTCGTGTGTCGTGAAGGCCGCCTTGGAGAACGCTTACCGGAAGATCAGAGGCTGAACGTTCTTGACTGCTGAAGTGTTCCCCGACAGGAAGGGAACACTCTTGCCTGGTGATTTTCGAGCAGTGTCCATTCATCCGTTGTCGTAGCGTCTGCATGGTCTCGCCAATGTACCATGCCTGAAACTGAACAGAAAGCTGTTTCTCTCTCTGCTGCATACCTAGCTCCTCCCATTAACCACATTATCACATAACACCGTACACCTAAACCCACCTTCCATTCTTTTTAAACTAAAAACCCTAGGGGAAATCTCCATTTTTATAAGCAAGAGTCCAGTAGCGCTCTCAAGTAAACATTACATGGCTAACGTGAGTAATTATCTTGCTTTTCCAGTTCTGGCTGTATTCTCTCCACGCATACTGGCTACCTGTAGAAAAAAGTTGAATGTTAAACATTCTACAGAAACATAAAATATATCAATAGCACAGTATCTAGAGAGCAGATTATCCTGCAGGGCGTAGTGTTTAATGTCTGGGAGCACTCTGCTGGCTCTATTCTGTTTAATGTGTCAATGATGTGGTTTTAATGTCTCTTCCTTCCTTAGGACCAGATCGAGCACATGCATGTACTGAAGATCCGAGCATGTTCCCTTAATTCCAAGCTACGCCTCGAGGAGCGGAAAGCTGTCTTATCTGACTTGAACTGTAAAAAGCCCAGCATCAAACTGCTCTACATCACCCCTGAGATGGCAGCTTCCAACACCATGCACCCCATCATCGACTCCCTCCTGGCCCGACATCTGCTGTCATACCTGGTCATCGATGAGGCACATTGTGTGTCACAGTGGGGGCATGACTTTCGACCCGATTACCTCAAACTGGGATCATTACGCGCCAAGGCTTCCAGTATCCCCTGCGTGGCTCTGACTGCTACAGCCCCTAAGCAAGTGCAGGATGACATTGTGGCTGTTCTTCAGCTGAAGGAGCCTATCTTAGTCTTCAAGAGCCCTTGCTTCAGAGCTAATCTGTTCTATGATATTCTTTTCAAAGAGATCCTGAATCAACCTTACATCAATCTGAAGGCATTCTGTGAAAAGGCTCTGGGACAGAAGGACTCAGCAGGGGTTTGTAGGAGTCCTCATTGTGTTTTCTCATTCTTTAACGTGCTGATTCTTGCTTAGTGTGTAGTTCCACAGGCATCAATTCCTTTCCTCTTTTTCCCAGCCAAATATCTGAGATTAAGCAGCATATAGAGTCATAGAGGTTTACAGCATGGAAACAGGCCCTTCGGTCCAACCTGTCTATGCCGCCCTTTTTTTTTTTAAACCCATAAGCTAGTCCCAGTTGCCCACATTTGGCCCATATCCCTCTATACCCATCTTACCCATGTAACTGTCTAAATGCTTTTTAGAAACATAGAAAACTACAGCACAAAACAGGCCCTTCGGCCCCACAAGTTGTGCCGAACATATCCCTACCTTTTAGGCCTACCTATGACCCTCCATCCTATTAAGTCCCATGTACTCATCCAGGAGTCACTTAAAAGACCCTATTGAGTTTGCCTCCACCATCACTGACGGCAGCCGATTCCACTCGCCCACCACCCTCTGTGTGAAAAACTTCCCCCTAATATTTCCCCTGTACCTACACCCCAGCACCTTAAACCTATATGTTGAAGTTCACTTGTATAGCAATTACAAGTAAAGAAACTCGAGATGTGTCTCGGAGTTGTGAATGAGAAAAACAGAATTGTTCTCAGCAACTGCTGTCCAAAAAAGATAGGAATAGTGGTTATCCAGAAGGTTGTGGATGACTCCTTCATTTGTCCTGTTACCATCTCCTTTTACCTTGAGCCATTATCCCTTTTGTCATTTAATCCCTTCTGCCTTCCAATTTATCATTGACCTTTTCTTTTGTTCTGGCCCCCAAAACTTCTGAAGAAAAGACAGAAATGTTGGAAATACTCAGGTCTGGCAGCATCTTTGGAGAGAGAAATTGAGTTAATGTTTCAGGTCTGTGACCATTCATCAGAATTGGGAAAAGTTAGAAGTGTAATAGGTTTTAAGTGAGAAATGAGAAGGGTGGGAAGAAGAGATTAAAAGACTAAAGAGTCTTTTGTGCAGGACCAAGGGGAGTGGTGATGATCCCAGAAAGGTCAGAACAAGAGGCAATGGTTGAGTGGTATTATCGTTAGACTATTAATCCAAAAAACTCAGCTGATATTCTGGGGACCAGGGTTCGAATCACGCCATGGCAGATGGTGGAATTTGAATTCACTACAAAATATCTGGAATTATGAATCTACTGATGACCATGAAACCATTGTCAATTGTCAGAAAAACCTATAATACCACTCAGCCACTAATGTCCCTTCAGGGAAGGAAATCTGCCATCCTTACCTGGTCTGGCCTACATTTGACTCCAGAGCCACAGCAATGTGGTTGACTCTCAACTGCCCTCCAAGGGGGCAACTAAGGATGGGCAATAAATGCTGGCCAGCCAGTGACACCATGTCCCATGAATGAATAAAAAAAACAAGCAAGTTGGAGAATGAAAATGATGGGCGACGGCCCAGGGCATGCTTATGAACTGAATGGGAATGTTCCCCAAATAGTCTTTCCATGGTGGAGAAGACCAAATGGTGAGCAGAAAATACTGTCTAATAAATTGAAAGGAATACACAAATTGTGGTTTTATCTGGAAGGAATATTTGGGTGATTGCAAGAGTCCATGAAGATAGCCAGAGCAGTACCTTTTGTTTGGAGGAAGTGAGTGGAGTTGAAGGAGAAGCTATTCTGTGGAGAACGGGTTCATCCATGCAGAGGAGGATGGTGGGGGATGAAAGCTAGTTTGGTCTCCTCCATTTGAGGTAGAAGCAGAGCCAGGTGGTGAAAAGGGAGAATGTAAAAGGCCAGGTGTTGCATGTCCTGTGCTTGCATGGATAGGTGCAGTGGGAAGGGAAGGAGGAGTGGGCCAGGATGTCATGAAGGTTTCCTTGGAATTCTGAAAGAGGAGGGGAAGGTGTGTTTGGAGGCTTCACATTGGTACTGACAGAAATGACAGAGGATGATCTGTTGAATATGGAGGCTGGTGGGGTGGAAGGTGAGGACAAGGAGAACCACATTGTGGCTTTTGAGGAGGGAGAGGAGTTGGGAAGGGGGGCGGGGGGAGATTTTTGTGTAATTGGTAGGAAAACACATAACTGAAGCTCTATTATTGAAGGCTGCATTGTTTAAACAGCAACAGATGTGGAGAAAATGGCAGATTGGAATGAAATCCTTACAGGAAATAGTGAGAAAATGTAGCCAAATTAATAAGATACTTTTTCGGAGAGTCACTTCAGACTTGATGGGCTGAATGGCTTCTTCCTGCACTGTAGGGATGCTATAGTTCTATTTTATCAGATAGAGGTGAGGGAGATGCTCCAAGTAAGACTGAAACAAGGAATATTCCACATTTCTCCCCCAAAATGACAGGCATTGCAAGAGTCCATGAAGATAGCCAGAGCAGCACCTGTTGTTTGGAGGAAGTGAGTGGAGTTGAAGGAGAAGCTATTCTGTGGAGAACAGGTTCATCCATGCAGAAGAGGATGGTGGGGGATGAAAGTTAGTTTGGCCTCCTCCATTTGAGGTAGAAGCAGAGCGCCCTGGGGCAGTCCTGGTGAGGTTGTAGGTATGGAGAAATAGAACATCCATGGTCAGGAAATTGGAAACTGTTAAGATGATGGAGGGCATCAGAAGAGTCACCAATATAGTGGGAAGAGACAGGACAAATTACAGAATGGCTTCCTTCTGAGCTGTAACCATTCGGCCTGCCATGTACTGGTACTCTGAAGGAGCAATTCATCCAGTGCCATTCCTTTCCATTTCCCTGTAACTCTGCAAATTTTTATTTTTCAAACAATAATCCAATTCTCTTTTGAAAACTTTCAGATCAGAACCACTTGCATGAAAAATTTTCTCACGTCGCAACTCCTTCTTTTGCCAATTATCTTAAATCCATGCCCACTCGCTCTCGATCCTTCCATCAATGGAAGTTTCCCCAATCTATTCTGTCCAGACCCCTCATGATCTTGAATACCTCTATCAAATCTCCTTTCAGCCTTCTCTAAGGAAAGCAGTCCCAGTCCCAACTTCTCCAATGTTCTGACATAATTGAAGTAGAAAGTAAAAATAGAGTAGAGACAGGAAGAAATCAGTTCATGGGCGGCACGGTAGCACAGTGGTTAGCACTGTTGCTTCACAGCTCCAGGGACCTGGGTTCGATTCCCGGCTTGGGTCACTGTCTGTGTGGAGTTTGCACATTCTCCTCGTGTCTGCATGGGTTTCCTCCGGGTGCTCCGGTTTCCTCCCACTGTCCAAAGATGTGTGGGTTAGGTTGATTGGCCATGCTAAAATTGCCCTTAGTGTCCTGAGATGCGTAGGTTAGAGGGATTAGTGGGTAAAATATGTAGGAATATGGGGGTAGGGCCTGGGTGGGATTGTGGTCGGTGTAGACTCGATAGGCCGAATGGCCTCTTTCTGTACTGTAGGGTTTCTATGATTCTCTGAGTTCAGTGGGAACAGAGGAATGAAAAGATCGAGGGAGGGGTTGCAGGGACAATATTGGAGATGGGGAGAAGGCTTTTGGCAAATCAAGTTGAAGCAAAATTCATTAAGGTGGAAACATAAGGAGCTGAAGCTGCGTCCTTTGCTAAGGACAGATTAGACCGAATCGGAGAGGGGAAGGTCAGAGAGTATTGTGAAAACACAGAAAGAGGTAATGTTAGAGTAAGGGTTGAATGGTCTATTTCTGTTCCAATGTTTCTATGTTACTGTGTTCCAAAGTAAGTCTTAATAGAGCAGTTGAGTGACAGTAAATTATTCTGTTCATGCAATCCTTCCCTTGCAGCGGTTTGATGGCTGTGGCATAGTTTACTGTCGGACTAGGGACTTGTGTCAAACGGTGGCAGAGGAACTGACACACAGAGGCGTGGAAGCCAAGGCTTATCATGCAGGTAAGGAGCACAGCTGAAACCAGTAAGGATTTAGTGCCAGGAGTCATCTTGAATATTGATGATCATATTTCTACCTGTTGAGTGATTGTTGGATTAATTTACCTATGTTACTAACTGGTTACTGGTCTAATGAAGGATTCATTCCCAGAGTTGCAGCATATTCATTGACTTGACATTTTAATAACATGTCGACACTGAACAGTAGATGGTTGGTATTGTTGATGTGTGGTGTTCTATTTAAAGTCATTTTGATTGGAAGCTCAGTGAACCAATTTTGATGCACAAAATTCAGATGGTCAGAAGTTATTGAATTTTATCACATTCAGAAGATTTCACTCTAGGTTAATATAAGAGTCCCATCAAACACTTCAGGGCACAGCTATCACACTTTATGCTTCTTGACCTGCCTGCAGTGTGTCACATGGTTGGTTGACTACACCATCTTCCTCCAATGGCTCTGCAGCTAGCCTGCAATGGCTTCTTTTCCTGCTCCAGAATTGTTACCTCTGGTGTCCTTCAAGAATCTATCCTCAGCCCTGTCCTATTTCTTATCTGCATGCTGCACCTTGGTAACATCATCTGCAAATGTCGTTTCTACAGGTATGCTGACAACACTAAGCTCTACTTCACTACCACCTCAGTCTCCCTCTGCACTCTTGAGTTGTCAAACTGCTTGTCTGATATTCAGTATTGGATGAACAGAAATGTCCTCCAACTAAATACTGGGACGACCAAAGCCATTGACTTTGACTGCCACCACAAATTCTCTTCCTTGGCACCAACTCGGTCCTCCCTGATAACTATCTGAGGTTGAACCAGACTGTTTGCAATCTTGGCGTGATTGCCAGATGAGCTTCCAATTGCTTGTCCTGTCATCACTAAGACCCCCTATTTCCTCTGTAATGTCATCTCACCCAACCCCTGTCTCAGTTCGTCTGCTACTGAAATCCTTTATCTCGAGACACAACTATTCCAACACATTCCTCATTCTACCCTTGGTAAACTTGAAGTTACCTAGAGTTCTGCTGCCCATGTCCTAACTCACACCAAGTCCCAATCACCCATCATGCCTGCATTTGCTGACCTACATTAGCTCCTGGTTAGGCAGCGGCTTAATTTTAAAAATGTTATTTTGTTTCGAATCCCCTTTGCAGATCCTATCCCTGTAATCTCTCATGGCTCTACAACGCTCCAGGATCTCTGCGCTCATCCAACTCTTGAACATCCCTGATTTTAGTCAATGGTAACCATTCTGTCAACTGCCAAAGCTTTGAGTTCTGGACTTCCCTCCCCAAATCTCTCAGCATCTCCACTCAAAACCAAAACAAACTCTGACTGAGCATTTGGTCATTTGCCTTAATATCTCCTTAAATAGCAAAGTTTAGAACATAGAACAATATAGCACAGCAACAGGCCCTTCAGCCCATGACGTGCCGAACATGATGTCAAATTAAACTAATCCCTTCTGCCTACCCTTGGTCCATATCCTTCTATTCTTTGCATATTGATGTGCTTATCTAAACGCCCCTATTGTATCTGCTTCCACCACCACCCCTTTTGTTTGATAACACTCAGTAATGTGACCAAATGACATGTTCAAGGTGCTATATAAATACAGGTTGTTCGAGTAGAATTCTCCATACTGTCACAGCAAACACTCTGGTATAGCATGGGTTGGATACAGAGCAAAGCTCTCTTGACACAGTTCAGCAGCATACACCAACCCTCCGCTCAGAGTGCCCTTATTGCAACATTTTTGTCTCCCTCACACTCAGTTTGTGGTTTCTCTGTAACTAGTCCTTATTTCATGTAAAAGGCTTGCATTATATGTCGCAGTTATGGTGGTCCCACACCCTGCCCATACTCCTTATTAGATTCACTTGTGCCCCATTCACACTGCAGTGCTTTAATTGACCATTTGCCAATGAAGTGGGAGTTGCTTTCATTTTTCCTTTTATTCACTGGGTGTTGACGGTATGGCCGGAATTAGTTGCCCATCCCTACTTGTTCTTCGGGAAATGGTGAGAGAGCAGTTATCAATCTATCAACTAGTCTGGAGTTACATACAGGCGAGACCAACTAGGGACAGCAGATTTCTTTTCATGAAGGACATTAGTTAACCATGTGGGTTTTTAATTTTAAAAAACTGGTAGCTTCATGATCACTATTACTGCTCCCAGCTTTTAATTCTAGATTTATTTAGTTAATTGGATTTAAATTTCCCTGCCGCTGTTGTGGGATTGGAACTCATGTCTCCAGGTTGTTAGTTCAGCTTTCTTTGTTACTAGTCCAGTGATATCACCACTATGCTTCTATTCCTAATCCTCTGACAATATCCTGATTCACCTGGAGCAGGGTTCACCAACGTTTTCCAGCCATGGACCCCTAGTGACCTCCTAAGAGCATCGGGGAACCCCAAACGTATAAAGCTACATTCGGTTGTGCATGCCCCTCTCCAAAGCCCCCCCTTAACTGAATCCCCTCCCATAACAATCCCCTTCCAAGGCCCACTTCACATAGCATTTAGTTTTTGCCAGAATTTATTCTTTTTATGTTCTCAGAATGTGGTTGACACTGCCAAAGTGTAACAGTTTCTCTTGCTGAGTAAGAATACTTGCCTCCTCTGTCACTGCCCCTCTTCCACCGCCGCTGTACTTCTCGAACACCGCTTGCCAACCGTTGTCTCTTCGCCACATAGGCTTCTCCTCCACTCGATCAATGGCTTTAATGCCCAGCAACGGAAAAAAAATCAGATTGGCCTATCAGAGCCCGGCATCTCTCAGCACTGACTGCTGGTAGGCTAACTAGTCAGCCTATCAAAACTCATGCTCAGATGGGGTCGGTTCTGATTGGTCAATTTGATTTTTGTTTTTCTTTGAGGCCGTTGCTTTTTCTCAAATCTTTACATCTTCAGCTGATTTATGTGGCATTTTAGTTGGCATGCTATCCGTTTGGAGCTTCCATGGAATCTCTGGAGGCCTCAGTTTGGGGGCCCCTGATATAGAGGACCTCTACACGGAGGTTGGAGTCTAACTGTTGTGATTGAAAATCTACAAGACAAAATTGCATCAGAGCCCCATCCTTATCTGTAATTCACAAGGGTGTGTATCATTGCAATTATACTCCATCCCCCTTTCATTAAAGGCCAACATTCCACTTGTCTTCCTAATTACCTGCTGTACCTGCCTGCTAATGTTTTATGTTTCATGTTTGAGGACACCCTGATCCCTCTGTAATCTCTCTCCATTTAAACAGCATTCTGCTTCTCTATTCTTGCTATCAAAGTGGGTTAGCTCTCATTTTCTCACATTGTAGTCAAACTGTCAACTTTTTGCCCACTCACTCAACTTATGTAGACTGTGTCCTCCACATAACTTGCTTTCTTAGATAAAGGGACCAAAACTGTTCAGTATTAGTAAATGTTAATTTGCAGTTTTCCAATCCACTTTTTTCATAATTAGAGAATTTTTATTATAACCAATGCATCTATTATCCCTAGCTGCTTTTAAGACTCCCAGATGCAGATCATCAAGTATATGGGACTCGTTAACCTTTAGTCACACAAATTTGTTTAGTGTTTTTTCTCTGGTGATAAATATTGTTTAAATTCACCCTCCTTGATTTTCCATTATTATTGGGATGTTTTTAATGTCTTTGGCCTTGAAGGCAAACACAAAGTATGCGTCCAACGTTTCTGCCATTTCTATATCTTCCATTATTAATTTCCCAAACTTGTCATCGACAGCAACAACATTTACTTGAGCTACTCTCTTCCTTTTTATATACTTGTTTTTCCTGGCTATTTTGCTATTTCTTGTTAGTTTTCCCTCCGATCTATTTTGTCCCTCTTTATTATTTTTAGCTGTCCCTTGCTGGTTTCTAAAATTCTCCCAATCCTTTGGTCAACTCCTAATCCTCGCAGCATTGTGTTTTCTCTTTGAATTCAAGACTATCCTTAACTCTTAAGTTAGCCAAGGATGGTTCTTCTTGGAAAATCATGATTTGGAATGAGCTGCCGGAAAGGGTGATAGAAATAGATTCAATTCTAACATTCAAAACGGAATTGGATAAAAAATTGCAGGACAAAGGGGAAAAAGCAGGGGAGGATGGGACTCATTAAATACCTCTGTGAAAAAACTGACCCAGGCAAGATGGACAGAATGTCCTTCTTTCGTGTTGTATGATTCTGATTACATACAGTGAAACTTGCGTATACAGCCTGTATGGTGTGCATTCCAGCATAGAAAGTTGATCCTCCAATCTATGGAGATGAGTGAAGGCTGTCACATTAATATCCTGGAAGCTGAAGCTTGTCTATATCTACAGGGTTAAAGAATTCAGAACGCACTATGGTGCAGGAGGAGTGGATGGAGGGCAAGGTGCCTGTGATCGTGGCAACCATCAGCTTTGGGATGGGTGTGGACAAGGCTAATGTCAGGTGAGTGTCAATAATATGGGATAGGGGAGGGTAATGTTCTGTCAGAGACACTCCTGGAGGGGAGGGCATGTTCCTGTTGTAGTATTGGGATTGTAAGCATGCTATATCCTGAATGCTTGGGTGGGGTGAGGGATATTTGAGATTACCAGTTAACAGCTCTCCATGGGGAATGATTAGTGGTTTGTAAAAGATTATCTGGATTGTGTGTGTGTCGTATGACAGATTCAGAATGTGAGGTCAGATTTTGTTTTGCATGTTGTGAAATATGACTTGCACAGTTTGGTCCCTGGGGAATGAGTGCCAGAATTGCACAGCCCAGGAACAGCAGCAGCAGCTGTTTCCTGACTGCTGGTACTGCTGACCCTTTGGCAGCTGGTGTTGTTAACTGATTCTCAGCAGCCTATCCAAATGCAAATTTAAGCTCCCTCTCTGAGTTAAAATGCTGGTTGCCAGTTGCGAGCGCCGTGTCGTGCTGATTACAGGCTGTTGATTTCTATCGGGTGGTTATAGAATCATATAGCACAGACAGCAAGTGTTTGGCCCATTGTGACTGTACTGGCCTTTTACAAGTAGTATCTAATTAATCCACTGCACAGTTTATCCCCCAAGCTTTTCCTTTTCAAGTTTATATCCATATCCTATTTGAAAGGTATTATTGAATCTGCTTCCGTCATTCTTTCAAGTGATACATTCCAGATTATTACAGCTTGCTGCACAAAATAACATGTCCTCATGCTGTCTGAATCTTAAACCCATGTCCTCTCGTTATCGAACCACCAAAGAGTGCAAGTAGTTTCTCTTTATTTACTCCATCAAAAAAAAGTTGCCTTCATGCACACTGTCTTCAAGGTCTTCAATCATCCCAAAGAGCTTTACAGCCAATGAAGTACGTTGAAGTGTCATCACTGTTGTAATGTACTTTCAGCTTCTGATGTTTACTTTCATCTGCTGCCTTAATACTTCTTGGTCAGGGGTTCCAAACCTGGGGTCTGAGGAGCCAAAGGAGTAAGAGCGGGCCTCATGGTGGGGGTAGAGACAGTGGGCATCAGCGATTGGTTGGGGGGGGGGGGGGGGCTCGGACTCTGAGAGAGGGGTGAGTATGTGTGAGAGGGGGAGTGCCACTTTGGACAGAGTATGCAAGTTTGGTGAGGAGGGCACTCCTTTTCTTTTCTAACTTTTTCACCCTGTAGGAATTGGTTTCTGCTATCCTACAGGAGAGGAGGTGAGCTGTTGGTGAGTATCAGGTGAATACCCAGTAAGTGGTCAAGGTCTGTTATGCGAAGGTTTAAATTTGTTCTTCAGTTTGTGATAAGATGCAGAAAGCTGCAGCACAGAGGGATTTGGGGTCCTCGTGCATAAATCACAAAAAGCTAGCATGCAAGTTCAGCAGGTAATAGGAAAGGCAAGTGGAATGTTGGCCTTTATTTCAAAGAGAATTGAGTATAAAAATTGGAAAGTTTTGCTAAAACTCTATAAGGCACAAGACCACACTTGGAATACTGTGAACAGTTTTGGTCCCTTTATCTAAGGAAAGAGATGTTGGCATTGGTGGCAGTCCAGCTAAGATTAACTAGGTTGATCCTGGGTATGGAGGGATTTTCTTTTAAAAAGTGAGGCTATGTTGGGCTTGTATTCATTCGAGTTTAGAAGAATGAGAGGCAACCTTATTGAGACAAAGAAGATTCTCGGGGGGGCTTGACAGGGTAGATATTAAGAGGTTGTCTCCCTGTGTGGGAGAGTCAAGGACCAGAGGGCATAATCTCAGAGTAAGGGGTTCGCTATTTAAGACCGAGACGAGGAGGAATTTCCCCTCTCGGAGGGTAGTGAATCTGTGGAATTCTTTACCGTGGGGCTGGGTCATTAAGTATGTTCAGGGCTGAGATAGATTTTTAATCAGTAAGGGAATCAAGGGTTACGGGGTTAAGGTGGAAAATTGGAGTTGAGGATTATATCAGATCCATCATGATCTCGTTGAATGGTGGAGCAGCCTTGATGGACAGAATGGCCTACTTCTGCTCCTATGTTTTATGGTCTTGGGAGACCAGTGTATGGGGGAGATGCGTGCATGTGTGTTTGTGGATGAGCACGCAATGGGTGGAGTTTGTGAGGAGCGCAGGCAGGTGAGGAGGGAGGGGACAGATGCTTGCGAGAGGGGGTGGAGATGCACAGGGTGGAGAGGGATGTGGTGGGGGGGGGTGTTGGGGAGGCGCAGGGGGAAGGGGGTAGTTGTGCATGCATACAATATGAGTATCAGCTTTCCAGCATCACTCGTCACACATTAAAATGAAAAAAAGGTAAGGTTCTAGATATGGACTGTCTCTGCGCACTTGGTGTTGCCGGTTTTTGACCATTTTGAATTTCTGCAGATTTGTTGCCCATTGGAATCTTGCAAAGTCAATGGCTGCTTATTATCAGGAATCTGGCCGAGCAGGGAGAGATGGAAAGCCATCGTTTTGCCGTATCTACTACTCCAGGTTAGATTGCGAGAACATCCGTTTCCTGATCAAGAAGGAGATCTCTGAGAAGCAGGTACAGTGTTGCCAGAGTTTTTCACTGAAGTGTTGACCTTTCAGACTGACGCTTCTTGGCTGACACTCATCCTCTTTACTTACCCTAGATCCCCTCAAGCTTTCTTTCCTCTGCGCCCACCTTTTTTCTAACCTATGGGCAGCATGGTGGAACAGTGGTTAACACTGCTGCCTCACTGCACCAGGAACCCAGGTTCCATTCCGGCCTCGAGTGACTGAGTGGAGTTTATACATTTTCCCATGTCTGAGTGGGTTTCCTCCGGGTGCTCCAGTTTCCTCCCACACTCCATTGATGTGCAGATTAGGTGGATTGGCCATACTAAATTGCTCCTTAGTGTCAGGGGAACTTGCAGAGTAAATACGTGGGGTTATGGAGATAGCGCCTGGGTAGAATTGAGATCAGTTCAGACTCGATGGGCTGAATGACCTCCTTCTGCACTGTAGGAATTCTATGATTCTATAATTCTATGGCGATCTTGGAGTCAGTTACAAGCAGGAAATGAACTGCTGGTTAGACTGGTTTATATGTCGAATAACATATACCTGGGAGTGAGTTACGGGCTAGAAACTAACTGAGGTGGGTGATTTATGTATATCAGTAAATATTAATTAGTATAGAACATCGAATATTACAGCGCAGTACAGGCCCTTCGGCCCTCGATGTTGCGCCGACCTGTGAAACCAATCTAAAGCCCATCTAACCTACACTATTCCAATATCATCCATATGTTTATCCAATTACTGTTTAAATGCCCTTTATAGAGATTGTATCAGCCTCTTAGTTTTCCCATATTGCTGTTTCATGTACCCCTCGTGTTTCACCTGGTCATTATTAGCTCCTTCGCCCCATCTTGGCTTTCCAATCCATCTTTCATCCTTCTGCTCACTTCATTACCCTTTGATACTAATGGCCTTTTCTCACTGGGGCACTTGTCCTGACTTTCCTCTGGCTGTCCCTTTGGTGGTGTTGCTTGTTTTCTGAATACTAAGAAACCTCTTGTGTGTCTTAGGATAGTTGTTTTCTTGTGCTTTTTGCAGAGCAAGAGAGGATCTGTAAAAAGCTCTGATAAATCCTCCCTGGTGGGGTTTGAGACTCTGGTTTCCTTCTGTGAACAGCCAGGGTAAGTGCTTCCATTTCCTGTGTTTTCTGAACATTTTCCCTTAATAATAGTTAACAGGCTGGAGCCTAACTGAGTACTTTGAGTAACTTGTATACAGGATAGCAGATATCTAGGTTAGAAGCTGGAAACGAATCAGGATGGATATTTCAAATGCCAATATTGATTACCAAGTGTGAGTTGCAGACAATATTTTTTTATATCGAGGGCACTTTTTAAATTTTGATTGCCCAGCTATGGATGTGGAGTAATTCAAAGCGGCCGGCCAACTTGTACACTATCTGCGCAGGAATTTTGGGTTTGCCACATGGCCCCACCACTTAGAGGGAACTTTGTTTGCAGGTTCGAATTTCACACAGGATATACTTGATTTTCATGAATGGCTCAGTTTCCACTGCAGGAAAATATTGGTGAGG
Source organism: Mustelus asterias (assembly GCF_964213995.1). Classification (NCBI taxonomy): domain Eukaryota; kingdom Metazoa; phylum Chordata; class Chondrichthyes; order Carcharhiniformes; family Triakidae; genus Mustelus; species Mustelus asterias. The sequence continues at coordinate 57,180,794 of NC_135812.1, read as the reverse complement.
ACAGAGTGTATATCAGCTAATAATCAACGCAGAGTATATTAGTAAGGATTAAACAATAGAGGGCGTAAAGCAAGAAATTTTAATCGGTACAGAGTATATCAGTAAATATTGATTGGTACAGAGTATATTTGTAAATATTAAACAGCATATATCAAAAAATATTCATCAGTATCGAGTTTATATCAGTCAATATTAATCGGTACAGTGTAAATCAGTAAATATTAATCAGTAGCGTGACATGGATGTTATTTTAAGTATCTTTTGGGCCTATTATGTTATTCTGTGAAGCAGGCTTATGGGGCTGTCTGTGTTAAAATAATTCATCTATGCTAGGGACAGATTACCTGGTAGAGTTAGGCATGTTGGTGTTGAAATTGGTATGGTCAATTAAATTTTCTCAAGTAAACAAGCAGTGGGTAGAAATTTGCATTCGGAGATAAGTGATACTGGATTTTCAGTTGTTAAAATTCAAATGGGAGTAAAAGATTTTACAACTTTGAAAAGATCATAAATCAATAAGGAAAGGTTATTACATTTTAGTTAACCTAAAAAGGCTGGGGTGGGGGGTGCGCGGCAACAGAGCGAACATAGAAGATTTTTAGATTTTGTGTACATTTGGTTCAAAGAAGTGCTGAGGACAATGCAATTGAAGATGAAAGAGGGAAAGGATATTTAAGCTGGGATGTTGGGCTGTGTTGGGTGGTGGCTTTGTGAGCTCTCCTGGAGTAAAGAGCTGTAAAGGTGCAAGGATTGAAGTAACCATTCCAGCCAAGCCAGAAAAATGTCTGTTTTCCCAAAAGCAGGAATTTGTTTTTTGAAATTTCTAGAATTCCCACAGCAGAGTCGGAGAGCAGTGTCCGGAAAATGCTTTCCCCAGGCTCTTCAGGTGTTAGGGTTTTCATTGCTGAGGTCAAGATTGTTGGGTTTCCTGTTGTCTCAGTTGGGCTTTTACTGTTGCGTTGCTGGGGGATCAGGTTGTCGTGGTCGCGGTTGCTGATCTGGTCTCGGTTGCTGATCTGGTTGTTGCCAGTCCTTTCTGCAACATTTATTTGGACCTGGCTGCTGACCTTGGCCTTGAACAGAATCCATAAGTGATGGCAAATGAGACAAGAATCAGGAACATGATAACAAATGTGGCGATGACCACAAGACCTCCCAGGGCCCAATCATCACCCAGCAGCCAACTCCTGACTTCCTGCACCACTCCTGAGTCCTGGGATGACAATTGTTCCATCACCATGCTGTAGGATAGAGAGTGAGAAAAATACTGGAATTTCAGGTTGTGGAGGACAGATCTGGCTGGAAGCAGGACAGAGATGCCACTGGGTGTGGAGCTGGCAGTGTGGGGGGAATGAATAGTGATGGGCTGACTAGGGATTAAAATTCATCGAACTTATCTTCTCTGCTTCAAGCACAAGGTATTCATGAATTGCTGGCTGGGAGGACAGGACCCAAGGGTAGAGGTGGAATTTTTAAGCAGTGTTTCGATATCTGATAATCACAATGCAACAATCATGTCATAGCGACTGCGTCAGAGTCCCCTGGGCGACCATGTCGGGGCAGCCCGTTGCTCTTGTTATAGTGTGTCTACGCAGAGAGAGATTGTGTGGATTGAATCCTTTGAATCAAGATCAGCAGACAAAAGTAGACTAATCATTTGAGCTGCTGTTTCTGGGTAAGACCACCCTCTCACCTTCCCCACACCAAGGGGGAAGCTCATCTTGTTGGGGAAACCTTCCCCACCTATATCGTAATTTGTTTTGATACAAACTGAAAGTCAAAGTGACCTTCTGCCTGCCCTCACCTGAGCAGATGTCTGTCTGCCTCTAGGTATGAACAACTGTGTGAGGAATACCTTTCTACAGAATAGCCAGACCTTACCTGGAGCTGTTTGTCACTGAAAGGGTTGTTGCTCCTCAGTGGGTTACCCCTCGTCCACTAAAACTAAATCTTTAGTTTGTGCTTTCACCTGAGCCACTTTCGCTTTGTTTGGGGTTAAATATTAACCTGCTGACGTCACACCGGAAAAGTGCAACATTCCTCAGCCACGTCCGGCTCTGCCCAGTTTCTTTTGTAATTTTCTTTTATTATCAGGTGATGCAAACATGGGTGGAGACGATTAACATTGGCATGACGCTTAATCCTAATGTCAACTTTGGTTCAGTTGGTAGCACAGTCGCCCTGACTAAGCTGACTGAAGGGTGCTGTTGGAGGGGTAGTCTTTCGGATAATAATACGTTAACCCGAAGCCCTGTCTGCTCTCTTGGTGAATATAAAAGATCCACAAAGTTTCAAACAGGAACAGGAGAATTCCCCCCAGTGTCCCAGCCAGTATTTGTTGATCAATTAACACGTTACTGCTTTTGGGAACTTGCTGTGCGCAGATTAGCGGCCCCGTTTCCTATGTTACAGCAGTGACTAGACTTTTTTTAAAGTACGTTGTTGGTTGTGAAATGCTTCTGGTGAATGATGTTATGTAGAACAAAGAAAATTACAGCACAGGAACAGGCCCTTCGGCCTTCCAACCCTGCACCGACCATGTTGCCCGACTGAAGTAAAATCCCCTACCCTTTCGGGGACCATATCCCTCCACTCCTATCTTATTTATGTATTTGTCCAGACGCCCCTTAAAGGTCACTATCGTATCTGCTTCCACTACCTTCCCCCGGCAGCAAGTTCCAGGCACCTATCACCCTCCGTGTAAAACAAAAACCTGGCTCGTACATCTCCTTTAAACCTTGCTGCTCGCACCTTAACCCTATGCCCCCTAGTAATTGACTCTTCCACCCTGGGAAAAAGCTTCTGACTATCCACTCTGTCCATGCCCCTCATAATCTTGTAGACTTCTAGCAGGTCGCCCCTCAACCTCCGTCGTTCCAGTGAGAACAAAGCAAGTTTCTCCAACCTCTCCTCATAGCTAATGCCCTCCATACCAGGCAACATCCTGGTAAATCTTTTCTGCACCCTCTCCAAAGCCTCCACATCCTTCTGGTAGTGTGGCGACCAGAATTGAACACTATATCCCAAGTGCAGCCTAACTGAGGTTCTATAAAGCTGCAACATGATTTGCCAATTTTTAAACTCAATGCCCCGGTTGATGAAGGCAAGCATACTGTATGCCTTCTTGACTACCTTCTCCACCTGCATTGCCACTTACAGTACCTGTACACCCAGATCCCTTTGCCTATCAATACTATTAAGGGTTCTGCCATTTACTGTATATTTCCTATCTGTATTAGACCTTCCAAAATGCATTATCTCACATTTGTAAGGTAGATGCAAGTATGTTTCTTTCGGAACACTGTGGTTTTTGCTGAGATTTTATTTGGTGTTCTTATTGAAAAAGAATGAGGTGTTTTTGGCATGTAGTCACTTATCAGGAAATATTGCAGCCGGTTTGTACACCGCAAGGTCTTTCAAACACCAATGAAATATTTAATTTGTTTCTATGAGGGATAATTATTGACCAGGGGAGAACCCACTTGCTCCTCTTCAAATTGTGCCATGGGATTGTTTACATCCATTTGAGAGAACAGAAGGTGCTTTGATTTATTGTCTTTGAAAGACCAGTCCAGCTCACCCCCCTCTCCTGTTTTGTAGTTTCAGCCTGGATTATGTGCTCAAGTTTCTGGAGTGATAGTTGAACCCACAACCTTCCGAGTTGGAGGCTGGAGTACTGTCCACCCAACCAAGGCTGATGCGTTAACAAAATCTCTGTTGAAGTGACAAGGTTCATAGTTCAAACACAGTAAAGTTAAAAGTTTATTTATTAGTCACAAATGAAGCTTACATTAACACTGCAATGAAGTTACTGTGGAATTCCCCTAGTCGCCACACTCCAGTGCGTGTTCAGGTCAGTGCACCTAACCAGTACGGTTGGAAAGAGTCAGGGAGAAGACACGTAAATTGGCCACTGGTTGTTTGATGATCCTTGGCTGGCATGAGAAAGTCTGCTGATTGTGGAAGAAAGCCAATTCCACAGTTGAGTTCTTCAGTTGGTGGGGGTGAATGGGTGAAGGGATGGTGGAGAATAAGTTGGAGTGGAAAGATAGTGCAATTAGTTTTAGTTTTAATTGGATTTCCAGTTGACCAGCCCAAGTCTCCCATAGTTGACTACATGCTCCAACAGCCCTTTAGTCAGTGGATGTACTGAAACTGGCAAAGGACATAGACAGTTGTGTGGCTTGAAGCTGAGTTTGACAGCCAGGGGAAACTGTAGCTTTCTGCAGAATCTTTTTTATTTTGTCAGTTTGCCATTCCACCTGTGTCAGTTGGCAGTTTGCAAACATTTTACACCCCCAGCCCACAATCCACCATGACCAAATCTGCATCTGTCCCATCGTATTGTATATGGTTAGAATCCGAATCCTCAGGACTCTGAAGTTGAATATACACCATGTCTTAGTAGCACTCAGAAGAGATCTGGATAGCTGGTTTTCTTATCACTGGGCTCTGAATCCTGTTCTCTCAGTCAACCTGGCCCGATAATTGAGAGTTAGTAAGAAAGATTTTCCCCCACGGTTTGGAATTGAGTCTGTACACCTGACCAGACTCCTAATAGCTGTCATGTATACTTTCCAAGCTTATTCACCTTTGAGTTCACCATTCAGTAATGATCTCTCTAACTCACCTTGAAGTTTGACCTAGAATATGATTTCTGCACTTAATGTCAAGGCAATGTGTGGGCTCGCTGAGCTGCTCTTGCAGGGACATGACAGATCGAATGTCCTCCTTCCATTCTGTAACTGTTCTATGATAATGTCTTGTTTCTCACAATGTGGTGATTTTGGTAATCAGGAGTTTTCAAGTTTTCATCAGCAAAGCAAGCCCCAAGTCAGTCCTAACCTTCCAGGATTCTGCTTTTGGTTTGGGATGGAGCTGCCAACCTGGGCCAGTCAGGAAGTTAGATTTTTAGCTCATGGCTCTATTATGTGTTAGTAATTGATATATATTATTCAGAGTAGTTTAACGCCTCATGATGTAAATAGTTGACGGGCTATTTTCTCCTTTCATCACCAGAGGGTGCCATGTTGCACTGAATTGAACCTGGTTTTTAATACCAGGGTATCTGTAAATATCATTGTCCAGCTGCCTAGTAATTCGGCAGAAACTGATGCTGGATGCAAACATTATATACAGGGACTGTGTCGATGGGAAGATACAAAAGGTCGGGGACTTACTGAAGTTCATCTCTCAGCTATCTTGGTCCAGCCCAATGTGTGTAATGTAATGTAATCCAGCAGGGGGAATTTGTTCATTTAGTTGTATTCGAGTTATTCAATACTACTATCATTTTTAAGAAAAAATCTTACACTGGTTTATTCTATTTCAGAACTCCAGCTCTTGCTGTTTTTACTTTTTATTTAATTGTCAGAATGGTTGAATTAAATTTCTCTTGGATATGATTTAATTTTTATGCAACATGAAATAGGAGAAAGCTAAATTACACAAGGGTGTTTGTACTGTAGGTTATGAGGAAAAGTTGAAGTTGTAGAGATTTACAGCATGGAAACATGCCAGCCCTTTAACCCCTAAGCTAGTCCGAATTGCCCACGTTTGGCCCATATCCCTCTATACCCATTTTACCCATGCAACTGTCTAAACACTTTTTCAAAGACAAAATTGTACCCGCCTCTACTACTACCTCTGGCAGTTTGTTCCAGGCACTCACCACCCTCTGTGTGAAAGCATTGCCCCTCTGGACCCTTTTGTATATCTCCCCTCTCACCTTAAACCTATGCCCTCTAGTTTTGGACTTCCCTACCTTTGGGAAAAGATTTTGACTATCAAGCTGATCTGTGCCCCTCATTATTTTATAGACCTCTATAAGATCACCCCTCCGCTTTCTACGCTCCAGAGAAAAAAGTCCCAGTCTATCCAGCCTCTCCTTATAACTCAAAACATCAAGTCTCAGTAGCGTCCTAATAAATCTTTTCTGCACTCTTTCTAGTTTAATAATATCCTTTCTATAATAGGGTGACCAGAATTGCACACAGTATTCCAAGTGTGGCCATACCAATGTCTTGTACAACTTCAACAAGACGTCCTAACTGCTGTATTCAATGTTCTGACCAATGAAACCAAGCATGCTGAATGCCTTCTTCACCACTCTGTCCACCTATGACTCCACTTTCAAGGAACTATGAACCTGTACCCCTATATCTTTGTTCTATAACTCTCCCCAACGTCCTACCATTAACTGAGTAAGTCCTGCCCTGGTTCGATCGAGCAAAATGCTTCATCTTGCATTTATCTAAATTAAACTCCATCTGCCATTTGTCAGCCCACTGGCCCAATTTATCAAGATCCCGTTGCAATCCTAGATAACCTTTTTGGAGTTCTGAAGCCCTCGGCAGCTGCTGCAGCTTTCTGCTACACAGGCTATACACACATGGCAAAGACTCGCTAACTGTGGTTTAATGATCTGTCAGGTTACTGGTTTTACAGGTGCTGGTAGGCTTGCAGCTGGCTGCGGAGGACTTTCCCCTTCAGGGGAAGAGCATTATTTGCACCACTCTTGTCTCTCTCCTCTCTTTCTTAATTAAAGAAGCTTGTGAAAAGAAATAGGGCCTATTTTCTTTCAGACACTTTGAAGTGACCTAATTTTTCAAGATTATGATGGAAATTAACAAAATTGCTCAAATTCTGAGAGACCAGGCTTAGAAATGACAGAGTTAGGAAAAAAGAAAATACTATGGGTGCAGCTTGTACGTCTAAAGGGTAATGAAGCTGTGAAATAAGGGAATGACTCTAATGTCACAATATAGCTATATTCAAAAGACAGTTAATTGGATTTGGTTCTCAGGAATCCATAAATATGGTGGATTATAAAATAAAGACTAGCCATTTCTGTAATTAGTGGAGCACATAAAATCACGTTAGACATTAACAGTATTAAATGTCTCTGCTTCTTCTGGTCCAGTCGTAAAAGATTGATGTGGTGCCTAGATCCAGGCTTCACCTCTGGTCTATTGAGGATCATCATAGAAACTCTACAGTGCAGAAAGAGGCCATCTGGCCCATCGAGTCTGCACCGACCACAATCCCACCCAGGTGCTACCCCCATATCCCTACATATTTACCCGCTAATCCCTCTAACCTACGCATCTCAGGACACTAAGGGACAATTTTTAGCATGGCCAATCAACCTAACCCACACATCTTTGGACTGTGGGTGGAAACCGGAGCACCCGGAGGAAACCCACGCAGACACGAGGAGAATGTGCAAACTCCACACAGACAGTGACCCAAGCCGGGAATCGAACCCAGGTCCCTGGAGCTGTGAAGCAGCGGTGCTAACCACTGTGCTACCGTGCCGTCCTAAGTTGGGGTTAGGGTTGATCTCTCAGTACATTTTTTTAAAAATTAATTCGTGGGACATGGGTGTTGCTGGCTTGCCAACATTTATTGCCCATCCCTAATTGGCCTTGGAGGACAGTTGAGAGTCAACCACATTGCTGTGGCTCTGGAATCACATGTAGGTCAGACCCGGTAAGGAGGGCAGATTTCCTTCCCTAAATGACATTAGTGAACAAGAAAGGTTTTTCCGACAATCAACAATGGTTTCAAAGTCATCAGTAGATTCTTAATGCCGGATCATTTTTATTGAATTCAAATTCGAACAGCTGCTGTAGCAGGATTTGAACCCGGATCCCCAGAACATTAGCTGAGTTTCTGAATTAATAGTGCAGTGATAATACCACTAGGCCAGCGCCTTTCTCTAGGTTCATACGCATCAGACGAGAGCAAAATCAAAGCAGGTCTCCCGCCATTGATTGCAGTCCATTTACCTTTGCTTATGTGTAGACTCCTGTTAGACAGGATTTGACTTGGCTGTGACTTATCCTTCCCTTCTCCCTCTCAAATGGACGGCTTGCCAACTCGCACTTTGGGAGCATGAGTACTGAAGGTTCGCCACTTGGAAAAACTATTAGAAAGTTTCTGCTTTTAATGAGTTGTTCCTTTTTGGAGAGCAGGACAGGATAGATATCAGAGCCTTCTTGTGATAAATGTTATTATTTGATGGTTTTTAAGCTCAGAATTTGTTGAGGTGTGTCACTTGTGACAGCTGTGTTACATTCCACAAGAATGTGTGTGTCAAAATCTTCACTGAGTGCAGGAGTTTGTGACTTTTCTGTAAGATTGGTGTTCTGTTTCTGCAATGCCCTCTGCTCAGCAGTTGTTTATCAATAGATTTTCGATATTCCTCGTTGTAACACCACATCCCACCAATCCACTATTGTGCGGATTTCGAGCAGCAATATCTGGTGGGGGACGGGGTGTTGCAGTCAATGTTATTTATCAGTCTGTACTGGTCAGTTAGTTTGGTAAAATATGAGGGGCTCTGATCGGTTGATTAGATTGGCGTGAACAGATCAGTTACATTCCTTTATTTGCAACAATTTATTAAACACCTTGAATTGTAAAATATAAATCATAGTAAAGAATGTGTAGCAACCCAACAGAAGGCCCTGTTTGAGAGTTCGAGGAAAAGTGATAGATTGAACAGAGCAATGATCTGATGCTGCTCCGAAGAGCATAGCATTTAGCATGAATATCATGTGTGCCGGATGGCATTTAAAAGCAGCTGCTGTGAAAGCTGATGTAAGAGTGATAGCACCCAGGTTGTAGCAGGAATGTACTGTGATTGGAGACTGTGGTCAGGAATTGCTCCTGTGGTGACCTAACCAGATTGTAATATCCAATTGCATGGGCACTATATGAGTAACTGCAGTAATTGGAGTATATTGCCAGGCTGAAATAACCCCCCTTCAGTATCACAGAAGATTAGTTGGTATCTTTGCTGATCCTGTTGTATATGGCCATGTTACAGGCTTTGAGCTGAATAACAGCCAGTCTCACTGAGGCCAGGATGATTTGTGGAGTTTGTTAGGTTGGAAGATGGTTACTGTGCTTGTTGCTCAGATGGAGGTTGCTGGGTTCTCCTAGTGTGTGTGTGTGTGTAGTGCATTAACATTGTTGTTGGCATTGCTGGATAAACCTCCAGCATTTTGCCACTTGGTGCATTTGCTAGGAGCTGCGCTATCTGATGAAGAGTTTACATAAGATGAAAGTGAAGATTTCAACAGTTTCTGGCATTATGTATTTCAATAACTGCAAGGAGTTTAGAGTGTTGGCTAATGTTTTATGTTAATTTGGTATAGGGTTTTTGGGATGTTCTTTGATAGCCAACCAATCAACCAGCAAAACTGTCATAATGGGGTCGACTGCATTGATCTTCGACTAGGTGTTTTGTTCCATCTTAATTATGATTTGAAGTTTCTGCTCCCACAAGGTGACACAGGACAAACAAAGATAAACAGCACAGTTCTTCTTCAGGTGTGCACCACCACCAGCTGCTTGTGTGTTGTAATATCCATCGGGGATTCCTGCTGTTAGGGATGGGATTTGGGCTTCACTCGGCCACCTTTTTTGCCGCAAATGCAGGAACAGCAGCAGTAGATAACAGGAATGAAAAACAGCAGGAGAAAAGTACCTGGGAATAAGACAGAACACTGTCATCTTTGCAGAATTCACAGAATTACCCAGTTGTAACTCTAGATAAAATTTATAGCGCAGAACCATTTGGGCCAAGCAGGTCAATGCTGGAGTTTATGCTCTGAGAACATCTGCAGCCTGACTTCAACTCAATCTATCGCCTTGTCCTTCTATTTCTTTATTCCACATGTGTTTATCTAATTTCCCCTAAAACACATCTATGCCTCAACCACTTCATGTGGTTGATAACTTCCTTTGATAAGGTTCCCCATGGTAAGCTATTGCAGAAGATACGGAGGCATGGGATTGAGGGTGATTTAGCGGTTTGGATCAGGAATTGGCTAGCTGTAAGAAGACAGAGGGTGGTGGTTGATGGGAAATGTTCATCCTGGAGTTCAGTTACTAGTGGTGTACCGCAAGGATCTATTTTGGGGCCACTGCTGTTTGTCATTTTTATAAATGACCTGGATGAGGGCGTAGAAGGATGGGTTAGTAAATTTGCGGATGACACTAAAGTCGGTGGAGTTGTAGACAGTGCGGAAGGATGTTGCAGGTTTCAGAGGGACATAGATAAGCTGCAGAGCTGGGCTGAGAGGTGGCAATTGGAGTTCAATGTGGAAAAGTGCGAGGTGATTCACTTTGGAAGGAGTAACAGGAATACAGAGTACTGGGCTAATAGTAAGATACTTGGTAGTGTGGATGAACAGAGGGATCTGGGTGTCCATGTGCATAGATCCCTGAAAGTTGGCACCCAGGTTGATAGGGTTGTTAAGAAGGCGTACAGTGTGTTAGCTTTTATTGGTAGAGGGATTGAGTTTCGGAGCCAGGAGGTCATGTTGCAGCTGTACAAAACTCTGGTGCGGCCGCACTTGGAGTATTGCGTACAGTTCTGGTCGCCGCATTATAGGAAGGATGTGGAAGCATTGGAAAGGGTGCAGAGGAGATTTACCAGGATGTTGCCTGGTATGGTGGGAAGGTCTTATGAGGAAAGGCTGAGGGACTTGAGGTTGTTTTCATTACAGAGAAGGTTAAGAAGTGACTTAATAGAGGCATACAAGATGACCGGGTGGATAGTGAGAGCCTTTTTCCTCGGATGGTGATAGCTAGCATGAGGGGACATAGCTTTAAATTGAGGGGTGATAGATATAGGACAGATGTCAGAGGTAGGTTCTTCACTCAGAGAGTAGTAAGGGCGTGGAATGCCCTGCCTGCAGCAGTAGTGGACTCGCCAACATTAAAGGCATTTAAATGGTCATTGGATAAACATATGGATGATATTGGAATAGTGTAGGTTAGATGGGCTTTAGATTGGTTTCACTGGTCGGCGCAACATCGAGGGCCAAAGGGCCTGTACTGCGCTGTAATGTTCTATGATAGTGAGTTCTACAATCTCGGCAATTATTGGATATGCATACTACCCAGCATAATGCTGGACCAAAGAGATCAGGAAACTTTGAGAGAACCTTGATTAGCAACATTCTAAAGTAGCACAGATGACAACCAGCAGGGAGCAAATTGCGTATTGTTAGTCAGGCTATTCTTCCAACTTTACAGAGTCCAAAAATTAAATACAATTATGTTTAAATATTGGCAGTTGGCATTATGCCTTGGACATGATCTGATTGAGCAAGTACATTTGTACCTTTAGCCAACTCTGGGATGTTCGGCAGCAAGCATTTGTTTCAGGTGGTCAGTGAGACCCCACATATCTGTTGTAGGAGAGCATTGCTGTCTGGTGTGGTCCAGAGAAGCTGTTAATGTGCTTGTGCTCAGTGATTCAGGACTGTGCTCCTTGGATTAATCATCTTGAATGATTAATGTTAGTTCTTTAGTATTGAAAGATTCAATAACTTCTTGTGCCTCATCAATGACCTATATCAAGCCTGAGGAATACATTGAGCAAATCTGTAATTATTTCCACCCAACTTTGTTATCCAGTACTTACAGATAAATGTCAGGATGATCAGAAAAGAGACATATCTGACAATGTCAGACTGCTGGAATTCTCGAACTTTGACAAGCAGATTGTTGATTAAAGCCTTCAACTCCTCGAGCCCGAAAGACATTCTGACAGAGCTGCAGAAACAAATGAGAGAGCAATTCGATAGCACAGGAAATGTTTAATGGGTCACTGGATAATTGTCTGTAAAAGAGAACAGTTTTACATTTTAAGATTAAGACGTATCTGGTTGTTAGACGGGGAAGGAGTCTGAAAAATGTTTAGAGCAGTTAAAGATTCTGGACTTCTCATTCCCAGAGGCAATGAAAATAAAGCTTGGATAAGTACAACAAAGACAGAATCCAAAAATTGGCTAACATTTCCATTGGAGAGTTTTTAGAACTTGTGTGTTTTTCAGCATTTACTCTCTCTCTCGCTGTGTTTTACTCTGAACATGGTGTCAGCTGTGGTACAGTGAGTGAAACTCCTGCTTCTTCTCAGTTAGAAGGTTGCTCCCCAGATCTGAATACGTAATCCAGCCTGACACTTCAGTACACCACTGAGGGAGTGCTGTAATATTAGGTGGCTCTTTTGAGTGAGATGTTGAGCTGAGGCCCAGTCTGCTGCCTCATGGACGTGAAAGGTACCATGGCACTACTCTAAGAAGAGCAGGGGTGTTAGCCCCTAGTGTACGGGCCAACGTTTATCCCAAAATCACTAAAACAGATCATCGAGTCATTTGTGCATCACTGTTTGTGGGACTTTGTGTCTAGCTTCCTGCATTAAGTGACGACACTTCAGAAGCACTTAATTAATTTAAATAATTTTGGAGTACCCAGAGATAGTAAAAGATACAATGCAAATTCTTCCATTTATATGTTCTATTGTCTGGAGCGCCTGTCAATTTTTAAGCAATTGCATAGTTTGGCAATTACATTGTTAAGCCAGTTGCATTGTTAAAGGCATGATCACCTTTGGCTCACCTGTAAATGAACGCAGCTGGAACAGTGTGGGGTCACTCACCCTCCTGAGCTGTCTTGGAAAATAAACCCATCAGAGGTAATTAGCTTCAGATTAATTATTTCACCATATGTAATTATTGTACTTAACATTGTAGCAGGGGGTGAATATTAGCCTTTGGTAACTAGTTGCAGAAAAAGAAGGTCTTTGTCTCTATCCTCTGAAGGAAAGGGTAGTATACTGCTGCTGACAAATCAAGTTCCAGGATAGCAGAAGGAAGATGTAAAATATCAGGCTTTGATTATCCACCAATTTTTTCAGAGGCAGAACCATATGAGCAATGGAAAACAGAAGTTAATGTGCAGACATGGGTTACTTCATTACCCTGAGAGTTGCAAGGTATGGCTTTGCCATTGTCAGCAAAAAGTAAAATTGGAGTAGCGTACTTTCAGAATGGAACATTGATTTGGTTTGGATAACAACCTTCTGTTAGAGTACTTGGATAAATTCTACAAGAAGGATGAGTTATTGGACATGTGTAAAACCTGGTCAGCCTCTGATTAAATTTAAGAAATCAGTCTATGGAGGAATGTGTTAATTTTGATAGATGGTATAAGAGACTGAAGAGATTAAACTTGGCATCCAGGAGTTAGTATTCAAATTTACATTATTCAATTGTTCACACATTTCTCATGTCGATAGACTTTTAACATTGATGGGAGTTCAATTCCAAGGTAAAGACTCTCTCTTTTAGACCAAATGGCTGCTGCCCTAAAAATTCTACGAGAGTGTGTTTCCATCTACTTTTGTATTGAAAACAGGCGACTGATAGTTTCGATATTGTCCAAATATTAAACAACAATGGGCTTATTCATAAGCAGTCTGAAGATTGTCGTACCTTTTACTGATTTGAAAGTTGAGACAAAAAGTGGGGTCTGAGATGGTGACTGCAGATGCATAAACCCGAGAACTGCGTGGGGAATGGCTAATCAGTGTTGTTGGTGTATTGCATAATATTTGGAATCACATTTACCGCAGCAATAGAATTGAGTTTTTAAAATAACACCAAGCAGAAAATTCCAAGGCTTAAAATGATGATGGGGATTGTCAGGAAGGACTTGTGTTGGTTACTGAGAGTTTGAATCCAGTGATGAGTATTTTGATGGCTAGTTCAATCAGCTATGCCATTTTAGACAGCGGTTGCACTTCCACTGTGTGAGGGGTGGACTGACTTAACTGCTACCTGGAGTCTTTTGATGAGGCAGATTAGTGGAAGGTTAAGGAGTGTGAAAGCTCTACCTGCTTTGGGTTTGGAGATGATAACACACTGTCTTCGAAAAGGATAGTCCCCCTTGTAGGATAGCTGGGATCAGTCTTTCTTCAGTGCAGGCGTGGTTTCTAGCGATATATCTTTATTGTTAAGCAGGCCTTGGATGAAGTAAGCACAGATGCCGCTGCGCAAGAAGAATGACAGAGCGATCGTGTTCAGGAAAGCCATAGATCTACATTTTACTAGAATAGGCCATTACTGTCTACATTAAAGAAGCCAGAAGTTTCTCATCAAAGAGTTCAAGAAGTTTGGTTAACTTTTTAAGAGTAAGAATTTGGTGAACAAAAAGATGATTATCTGGAATTTGTATAGACGGTTTGCATATTCAGCACTACAAAAACTGAAAGCTTTACTGCAAGACGCTGGAGTGCGTGATAAGGAATGTAACTTATTGAGCGAGTCACAGCTTGGTGTGAAATATGTATAAAATATCAGAAAGACACCACGTCCTGTTGTGAGCTTGTCCCTAGCCAGGGAATTTCACGATGCAGTAGGAATAGACTTAAAAGTATGGGACAGAGATGGGGTTTTTTCCTACACTTTTTTTATAGATATGGTGACCAGATTTAGCTTATCAATTTTAATACATGGGAAGGACAAACGGACCATTGTTGATAAAACCCAAGGAGAAACAGGTGGGAAAAGGATTAGGAAAGTCAACAAAATTCCTGACCGATAATAGTGGGGAATTCACCAATTTTGAGATGTATGAAAATTTGAATATCATAGTTAAGCACACTGCAGCTGAGAGCCCATTCAGTAATTGTATGTGTGTGCGTGCGTGCAGTGATGGGTGACATGTTGCATAAAATATTGGCTATCAACCACATTGCAAATGGCGTGGCATGGGCAGTGTATGTAAAGAGCTCTTCACAAATAATTGGAGTATAGTCTGTATCTAGAATCATAGAATAGAATAGAATCCCTACAGGGCAGAAGGAGGCCATTCAGCCCATCGAGTCTGCACCGACCACAATCCCACCCAGGCCCTACCCCCACATATTTTACCCGCTAATCCCTCTAACCTATGCATCTCAGGACTCTAAGGGGCAATTTTTTTTTAACCTGGCCAATCAACCTAACCCGCACATCTTTGGACTGTGGGAGGAAACCGGAGCACCCGGAGGAAACCCACGCAGACACGAGGAGAATGTGCAAACTCCACACAGACAGTGACCCGAGCCGGGAATCGAACCCGGGACCCTGGAGCTGTGAAGCAGCAGTGCTAACCACTGTGCTACCGTGCCGGTGTAAGGCAGGAATCCAAAGTTGTCCTTGGTTCTGTCGGATGCTCCCTTGCTCTCGAAGTGACTAGCATTAGCTGTACATTTTCTGCTTGTCTGAATCATAGAATCTCTAGATGCAGAAGGAGGACATTTGGCCCATCAAGTCTGCACCAACTCTCCGAAAGAGCATCTTAGTCTGGCCCAATTCCCTCATCCCCATAACCCTGTGCATTTAACACGGCTAATCCCCCCAACCTACATTTCTTTGGTCTGTGGGAGGAAACCGGAGCACCCAGGGTAAACTCACGTAGACATGGGGAAAACGTGTAAACTTCACACAGACTGTCACCCAAGGCCGGAATCAAACCCAGGTCCCTAGCACTATGAGGCAGCAGTGCTAACCATTGTGCCACTGTACTGCCCGTTGCTTGCAAGCAGAAAGACTTTCATTAAAGCTGAGGTTCTGGAAAAAATCTGGTAGATCAGGAGTGACATTGAACCAACAATCTTATATAGAAAATGTTAGTTGCTTCCTAATAAATCTGGTCAGATCCTCACAAAAAGAGGATCTAAGCATCTAAGGAAGAAACAGACCAATCAAGAAGTTTGGGCAGTTGAACTGGTTGTTCACTCATACTAGACCTGATGCTAGTTACGATGTGGTGGAACTGAGTATTATGATGAAGTACGCTAGGGTTGAGGAAGGCAGCACAGTGGTTAGCAGTACTGCCCCACTGCACCAGGGACTTGGGTTTGATTCCAGCCTCGGTTGACTGTGTGGTGTTTGCATGTTTTCCCTGTGTCTCCGTGGGTTTCCTCCGGGCACTCCAGTTTCCTCCCACAGTCCAAAGATATGCAGGTTAGGTGGATTGGCCATGGTAAATACATGGGATGATGTGGAGATGCCGGTGTTGGACTGGGGTAAACACAGTAAGGAGGCTAACAACACCAGGTTAAAGTCCAACAGGTTTATTTGGTAGCAAGTGCCACTAGCTTTCGGAGCACTGCTCCTTCGTCAGTTGAGTGGGAGATCTGCTCATTAATAGCAAACAGGGCATATAAAGACACAAACTCAATTTACAGAATAATGATGGGAATGCGAGTCTTTACAGCTAATCAAGTCTTAAAGGTACAGACAATGTGAGTAGAGCGAGCATTAGCACAGGTTAAAGAGATGTGTATTGTCTCCAGACAGGACAGCCAGTGAGACTTTGCAAGTCCAGGCAAGTTGTGGGAGTTACAGATAGTGTGACATGAACCCAAGATCCCGGTTGAGGCCGACCTCATGTGTGCGGAACCTGGCTATCAGTCTCTGCTCAGCGACTCTGCGCTATCGTGTGTCGTGAAGGCGGCCTAAATTAAGCGAAATGTACACAAGTTTTCAGCCTTGGGTGAACTGGAATACATGATGGTTGGTCATTTTTAGTGAGACTTCACATGCTATTCTAGCACAGCAGGATTCATCATGCTCTTGGTGAGATAGAATGATCAATGTTGCCCATTGGTTTGGGAAGCAAAGAAAATAAAAAGGGTAGTGTAAAGCACCTTGGATGTTGAAACACTAGCATTAGTAAAAGCAACAGATTTAGGGGTCTACTTATCCAAAACACTGCCCTGTGTATAGTATTTCTGACGATGTGAGAAAAGTTTGCCCATGGAATGGTATGTTGATAACTGGTCTCTGTGGGATAATGTTTACTGAATGAAAAGTATCACTGAAAAAAAGGCTAAGAATAGACCTAGCTAGCATAAAAGAAATGTTAGAGAAAATGGAGATCTTGAAGATATAATGAGTTGACACAAGTTACCAATAATCAGACTGTTTTTACAAAAAGAGATGTCCGCTCCAAGAAATTATTAAATTATTGAAAGAGGGATGTCTTAAAACCAAAATTTTTCTTTTGCTTTGTGATCATTTTACATATATATGGTAAAGGGAATGTGGGATTTATCATGGACTTTGTTTCTTTTCGCTTGGAATGAAAAAATATGTTCATTTTCCCAAAGCTTTAATTTTAAAAGAGGGAATCTGTGAATGTGTCAGCAATTACATTGTTAAGGCAATAAGACCATTGAGCAGTGGCTCACCTGTGAATGGACATTTGTTCCTCAATTTGTTGATGTGGTTTAATCAGTTGTGCAGAGTGTAAGTGAATACAGCTGGAACAGTGGAGGGGGGGGTCTGACACTCAGCTGAGCTGTCTTGAAAACAAACTCGCCTGATACAACAAAAACTAGCTTTAGACTCATTCTTTCACCAATTAACACAAACTCCGGATAGCCAAACTGTTCCCAACCTCTTGCCCACTGTAACCTAATCCCTGCTACTGTTCTGAATGCTGACTACTGAGTTGCCAATCTCAACACTAGCTTCACTTGTCTGCTGAAACAGAACTGCAGAAATCTGCTGAGCAGACTTCAGTTCAGAGGATTCACAAGGAAAACCTTGGCAATGCAGAAAGATTCCTGCTGCTTTCAAAGGGTTAATCTGTGTCTTTATGGAACTCATTACACCCATGGCCCCTGTCCACAGTAATGCTTTTCACCCTTTTCCTGGTGGAGGACCCGTTATAAAGATTGGCCCCCAAAAGGAAACAATGCTCTCATTTCATTCGTATATGGCAGAGAAGTAATGTGCTCGTCAGACAACAAATAAAGCAAAGCAGAAACCTAATGATTTTAGAGAGCCCAGTTTGGGAAAGGATGTTTCAGTGCAGCTGTAGAGCTCTCTTCCATTGCCAGTTTCCGATTGTTTGTTTGTATTTTACACCCTGTTTCCTTCTCCGTTTTGTGGGGAATCCTACAATTAAATTAAATTAAATTTGCAATTACATTCCTGGTATATTTATATTTTGGGTATATTAATATGAATGTTGGGTTTCTTTGCAAAAGCCTCCAGTTTCTAAAAGTGCCAGCGTGTCTTGATGAAATAAGCTGTGTCCTTACCTTCTGCTCGCAGACTTGTTATACTGAAGTGCCACATTCTCTTCTGCTGTGTGGCTCGCACATACTTTGCTTGCACTGAGAAAGCAGCTATGTTCACACTGAGGAAGTATTCTGAGTGAGCTCTTTGAGGTGCTGTTGGCCTTTGGTCAGAGAATATAGGAGCTGTGTTTGCTGTAGCTCAGCCCCTAAACGAAGGACAAAGCCTGCTCTCATAGACATAGGAATGCATTGGTTGAACCCAGCAATACTTGTCCAACTATTAATGGGTATTTCATTGCAGCAAGCACAACAGTAGCAAAGTCACACTTGTACAGACCAATTTGAGTAACTGTTTCTCTATTGTGCTCAGAGAATGAGGGAGTGGCACCGTAATTAATTGCTTATACAAATACTTTTGACAGACAAAGTATTTGTCTCCAGCTTCAGCCTGTGCTGTACAGTTAGCTCCCCATTGCTCTATTCCAACATAGCCAACTGCATCATCTTCCTATAGCTGGAGCAGAGTACATGTGGATATAGAAGCAGGAGGTGGCCATTCAGCCTCTAGAGCCTGTTCTGTGACTCAGATCATGGCTAATCTATACCTCAACTGTTATTTCTTTACCCCCACCACCACCACATCCCCATGCTCCATATCCCTTGATATCTTGTGTAACAAAATTAATCGACCTCAAGCTTTCGTTTGATCCCCAACATCCATAGCCATTTGGCAGAGAGAGTTCCAAATTTCCACTACTCTTTGAAAAACTGCTTCCTGATTTTGCTGCTGAATGGCTGAGCTCCAGTTTTATGGTTTTATCCCCTTGTTCTAGATTTCACCTCCACAGCAAATAGTATCTCTGTCTCTACCCTCTCAAATTCCTTTCGCATTTTAACCACTTCAGTTAGATCACCATAAACAACCTGCTTTCATTATTGAACCCCTTTTGCCTGGTATCATTCTATGATCCTGTGCTGCACCCCCTTTCCAAAGGAATAGCTGCAGTGTCTAAAATCGAACACAGTATTCCAGACTGGGTCTGACCAAGACTCTGTGCTAGAAGAGGTCAACATTCCATTCGTGGTTTTGATTACTTTTCAGATCTGTGCATTGTCTTTCAGTGCCTTGTGTACATGGACACCTAAACCCTTTGTTCCCCCACAGTTCATAATCACTTAGTAATGAGAAAATATTCCAATTTGTCTTTCTTGCATCCTAAGCGGATAACCTCACACTTACCCACATTGAGCACTGTCATAATTTTATTCACTTCCTGCTCCAATCTCTACAACTCACCCACAACCTCCTCACTTGGTGTGATTTGCAAATTTAGATTATATATGCTCTTTTCCTCAATCCAAGTCATTAATCTCTGAAGTGTGATGAAAATTTGAAGCCCAGAATACATCTCTAGGGAACATTAAGATGAAAGCAAAATACTGCGGATGCTGGAATCTGAAACAAAAACAGAAAATGCTGGAAAATCTCAGCAGGTCTGACAGCATCTGTGGGGAGAGAATAGAGCCAATGTTTCGAGTCTGGGTGACCCTTCGTAGCTCTGACGAAGGGTCATCCAGACTCGACGTTGGCTCTATTCTCTCTTCACAGATGATGTCAGACCTGCTGAGATATTCCAGCATTTTCTGATTTTGTTCTAGGTAACACTACTAGGAGTGGCACAGTGATTAGCTCTGCTGCCTCACAGCTCTAGGGACCCAGGTTCGATTCCCGGCTTGGGGCACTGTCTCTGTGGAGTTTGCACGTTCTCCCCATGTCTGCGTGGGTTTCCTCCAGGTGTTCCAGTTTCCTCGCACAGGCAGAAGATATGCAGGTTAGGTGAATTGGCCATACTAAATTGCCCCTTAGTATCAGGGGAACAAACTAGGGTAAATGCAAGGGGCTATAGGGATAGGGCCTGGGTGGGATTGTGGTCGGTGCAGACTTGATGGGCTGAATGGCCTCCTTCTGCACTGTAAGATTCTATGATACTTATCTTGTACCACAGTAATGTTTCGCACCAATCAGTAGATTTTGCTTTATCCCTACTCTCTGTCTCTTGCCTCCTCCCAACCAACTTTCCTCCCATATCACAAGTTGTCCTCCAATTCCATATACTTTTTTTGATAATCTCCTCTTGTGCAGGACCTTGTCAAATGCCTTTTTTATTTTAGACAACATCCGCTGATGCTCCCAATCCACCATATTAGTGACCTCCTTAAAATAACTAATTTTGCCAGGCATGACCATCACAAATTCTTACTGATGCTCAGTTTATACTTGTCCAAGTGCTCAGTCACCCTGTGCCTGGTGATAGATCCCAGGAAGTTCCCCACGACTGATGTTACACAGGCCTGTAGTTAAATGGATTTTCCCTCTTTCCTAAATAATGGAGTAATCTTTGAAATTTTCAAGTACAATGGCACAATCCCCAAGTTTAAGCAACTTTTGAAAATTATGACTAACATACCTATGATAACTTGCTCACCAGCCTGCTGCATTTCCACCTTTCCTTACATTTCATACCATACTTTTTTCATGGGATGTGGGCATTGGTTAGCAGTTGAGTTGCTACCTCTGAACCATTGCACCTGGTGTAATGAAGGTGTTTGGGATGGACTTCCAGAATTTTGACCCAACAACAATGAAGGAATGGTGATATATTTACAAGTTGGGGGTGTGTGTGACTTGCAGCTGTTTGTGTGGTGAATTGCTATACAGTGCATCTTGTAGATGGTACGCACAGCAGCCACAATGCGCCATCAATGGGGCAATATTTAAGATGGTGGATGGGAAACTGATGCTGCTGTGTTATGGATGATAAGCTCCTAGTGTGTTGTTGGTGCTGCAGTCATCCATGCAAGTGAAGATCATTCAATCGCACTCCATTACCTTGACCATCAAACCGTTCCTGGCTGGCCTCACATCTCTCCCTATGCAAACTTGTACTTATCCAAAACTCTGCAGCCCATATCTTAATTTGCATCAAGTCCCATTTTCCCATCATCCCTGTGTATGTTTCGGAATCCTGGCCATACTCCTGTGCTTGGTCTCCATTTTTTCTATGCAGACCTGAATGGTGGACACCTGTACAGTGTTCAACCACAGGGCTTGCTGTTACAGCCAGGCTCAATCCTGGTCTTGTGGGGTGTCCACATACACTCTTTCTGGCTGCAGTTGATGAACAGGGATTAAATTGGGGAGGGCCTGGCTGGCTTTTGCTTTTCGTGGCTCCAAACCACGAGGTTCTGTGGTATCCCAGCCACTTAGATGGAGTTTTCTATGGCAGTGGTCAGCGCTTCTGTTGTCGATACACTTATTAGTATCAGAGTTCCAAAGTCTCAGTAATATGGGATACTCGTTGTAGGACCTGAAAGCTGCTGCCAAGTCTTTATTTCCAACCAAAGGTGCAGAGTCAGCTCTTGTGGGTTTTCAGCCTCCAATGGAATAAATTGGAGCCGCAGCAAGAAGGGTGGTAAACAGAAAATCAGCATGTTTGGATCCTGTGTCCCATCTGATTGCTGTCCAACAAACTTGAACTTCACTTGTACCCTGTCAGCTGCTATTTTCCATTAAGTTTTTATTGCTAACCTGAAGAAAGTGTTGCTATGTCTTTTGTTTTTCTGATTCCACAACAACAGCTCCTCGTGCTCGTTCCCAGTGCCTTTTCTCCGCACTGTTCAGACTTGCTGCTCAGCAGAGGGGTTTTTTGTGTTGTCACTGTGGAGACAGTGGCTTTCGGGTCTCATAAGGGATTCCAGGAAAACCAGTGTGGTTTGTGCTTTTTGATCCGTGATGGGTCAGGCTGCTTAGTCTTAACAGCAGTATAATCCCTCGGTGTCAGCTGAGTGCATGCACTCTGCACTGAATGCAGATTATATCATTGGACTTCACACAATTGCAGTCCACTGTTTCAGGACTTTTAGAATGTCACAGTACACAGCTCCAAGTCTGTGCCAATGTATTAGGGGTGGCTTGATGGCACAGTGGTTAGCACTGCTGCCTCACAGCGCCAGGGACCCAGGTTCAATTCCCGGCTTGGGTCATTGTCTGTTTGGAGTTTCTCCCTGTGTCTGCATGGGTTTCCTCCGGGTGCTCTGGTTTCCTCCCATAGTCCAAAGATGTGCGCGTTAGGTGGATTAGCCATGCTAAATTGCCCCTTGGTGTCAGGGGGACTAGCTAGAGTAAATGCATGGGGTTATGGGGATAGAGCCTGGGTGGGATTGTGATCAGTGCAGACTTGATGGGCTGAATGGCCTCCTTCTGCACTGTAGGATTCAATGATTCTACATAAGCCAATCTCACTCTGCCCGCTCCTTATTGCTTTTAATATTTGTCTTTTTCAAAATAGAATTTATCAATAATGTTTGTGGCAGAGAATTCTACATTAT